>NW_015505384.1:1093529-1107260 GCF_001515645.1 Sinocyclocheilus grahami
CCCCTCTTTGTTTCTCGGAGCACAATTCCCCCTCCTTCCTGAATCGTCGCGCCCAATAAAAAAAAAAAGCTTGTATGTTCTGAGTCTGTCAACCATCTGTTAGTTCATCATTAACACCTGATAGAGTCCTGGAACTCACCACATTCGAACATAATTTCAGGGGAAGAGTATTACTGGCTGGAATATACTCGAGAAAGACCATCAGCATGTGGCTGCAAAACACGGGAACGGCCTCAGAGACACAGATACTCTAGCACTCTCAGAAAGCTCTTTGAACATGCAAAGTGCTCCTGTGAATAGCCTGGTATTGTGTGACTGTGTAAATAATACATGGACACAATAATGATGGACGCCCGCAAAATATTTTTACAGCTTTGAAGCCCGGCAAGAATGATAATGACTAATATAACCCCATTAAACGCCATTTGTTATAAAGATACGGTTACCTCCTGTGGCGGTTTAATTCTCAGACATAACACAGACAAAGAGATTTACAGAAACTTCAGCGAGAGGCATCAAATGAATATTTATGTCTGCGCTTGAGGAGAGAAATGGCTGTGATGAAGCTGATAGTGAAGCAAAGGTTGCAGCTGCTGTTCTGGGTTCATTGAGATCTAGTGAAGGGGCGCACGTACATTCACGCTCTTTATGTTAAAGTTGAATGGAGAGAGGGTTTGAATTCGGTAGGTGGAGACCCAAAGTGCTGCCTTGGTAATGACAGGGGGCACTGTTGCAATGCATTTTGGGAGCTTAAACAGTGGTTTTGTGTGTGTGTGTGTGTGTGTTTGTTTGTGTGTGTGTGTGTGTGTGTGTGTGTAATCACACCCAAGTGTCAGAACTCATTATCACTACAGCTATGTTGTTGTAACACTACTCATTTGTGTGCTTGGGTACGACTGCTGTTGACAAGTGTTTTGTGATTAAGGGAAGTTTGTTTAAAAGCAGCTTGTGTGTCTTTATGAGTGTGTGTGTGTGTGGGGGGGCTACTTGTATATTCTGATAGCTAACTGGAAATGGGTTTTCTATCTCCTAGTATTTTTTCATATGTAACACATAAAAAAGTATGACTGTCGTTCTATTTAAAAAAGAGGTCATCAGTTATTTTGCAAGTACTTATTGAACAGATCCCAAGGAGATTTTTAGGGGCTGTATCTAGTCAGTTCTCACAGGTGTCAGAGTATCAGAGTAACCACAGGGGGAGTTCATCACACTAATTATGAACAGACAGTGTCCAGATACAAGTACATTCATACTGAACAGATTCATACTATAGCCTATAGAATGTACTTTTTTTGCAGTTGTGAAGTAATTACAGTACATTAAAAAAAAGTACCTACTCAAGAGAGGCAAGAGCTGTTCAAGGTGTTTAAGGTGTTCAACTTAATGCAGCTCTGCGCAGACTGATCAGTGTTTGATCTCAAAGAACCGTGAGAGCTATAGAGAGCAGACTTATGCTTTCGAATAACTCATGTGGTACTTTGAGGTCAAACACCGATCAGTCTGCGCAGCACTGCTTCAAGCCGTACACACCTCTTGCCTCCATCGCGATATGATTGGATATGACTGGTTATGAATGGCTGTGATTGGTTCATACAATAAATCCCGCCTCTTGTGTTCATGCGTTCCGCGTTCGCCAGTGATATATATATATATATATATATATCAATTATATTTGTATTAGTTTTATCATGCTAATACAGGGGTTGTGCGCCATTAAAACATTGAATATTGAAATATTGAATTGGGAATGGCCTTTACATTCCAATTTAATTTCTGAATTTGAGAATTGAAGCAGAATTTAAAAACTAAGTACAAATCTCTTGGTTTTATATTTAATAATTGTAACAACAAGGGTGGAAGAACCCTTAAGTCAATAAATGATTATATAATGTACAACGGTATATATTAAAGTACCATTATAGTACTGTCTGACAACAACACATATCACTATGGATTTCATTAATTTATTTTGCAGTGTATTTTTTAGTGTGTACTAAAGACTGATTTATCATAACCATAATCAGAATAAGCTCACACACACACACACGCACACACGCACACACACACACACACACACACACACACACACAAACACACACACACACACACAGTCTGGTCAGCTATCATTGTGGGGACTCTCCATAGGCGTAATGGTTTTTATACTGTACAAACTGTATTTTATATTGCCCTACACCAACCCTACCCCTAAACCTACTCCTCACAGGAAACTTTCAGCATTTTTACTTTCTCAAAAAAACTAATTCTGTATGATTTATAAGCTTTTGTACCCATGGGGACCTCAATTTAGGTCCCCACCGTGACACCAGTCCCCATGAGTCTGTGTGTATTCAGGTTTACACACACACACACACACAAGACGTTTGTCTTGGTGACAGAAAAATATTCCAGTGCAAGAAATACTTATGTCACTGATGACACAATACAGTAAAAAATATGAACAGCTGTTTACATTATAAGACTTTGCTGGTTGAAAACAACAACAGGAAGTTATATTACTGTGTCCTCTTGAGAGTGTAAATGTCCTGCCGTTTGTTAGTATGGCACAGTACTGCTAGCAGTAGCAGCAGGGTGAGACTGAGAGGAAAGGGGAAGGACAGAGGGGAAGGTCTGCGGTTAAAATATCCCTCATCCCTCATGCACAGGAAGATGCGCCCCAAAGCCACAAGGGACACACAGTGATAAGAGATACACACAGACCACAGAAGTACGTCAAACTCACATGTGTTTGTTTGTGTGTGTGGACAGATGTGCGCTGCAGGGGCCTGACTAAGCGACCAGCGTGGGAAAGAGCAGAGAGCACAGGCTAAAAGGGCATTTATGGATGCCCAACCCAGAGAGAGAGATACAGACGGAGCGCATAGAGGAGGGAGGGTAGATGATGTCATGCTGGACTGAGGAGGACGGGAAGGCACACATATCTATCCTGAGAGTACTGTTATAAAATGTGAGCTGCGAGTGGGCTGTTATAAACACATGGTTTGATAACGGTGCGCTCTGTAATCACAGTGGACATGCCGACTGTGGGAGGTTGAGCCGGATCCCTGCTACTCAGCTCACGGCAACTGCAATTTCCTAATAGTATCAGGTTACACAAGCACCCACAAACCACACCTGTTTGGAAATAAGGTGAGGTGAAAACAAGCTATTTACAGCGGGATTGTGAAACAATTTTGCTTCAGGACCCAGATTTTACATTGAACATCATGCAGGTGGTGACCTAACACAGTTTTCAATGACTGAATGAATAAGTGAGTCAATCAGTGAGTCAGTGAGTCAGTCAGTCAGTCAGTCAGTCAGTGAGTGAGTGAGTGAGTGAGTCAGTCAGTCAGTCAGTGAGTCAGTGAGTGAGTGAGTGAGTGAGTGAGTCAGTCAGTTATTCAGTGAGTCAGTGAGTGAGTGAGTGAGTGAGTGAGTCAGTCAGTCAGTCAGTCAGTCAGTCAGTCAGTGAGTGAATGAGTCAGTCAGTCAGTGAGTCAGTGAGTCAGTGAGTCAGTCAGTCAGTCAGTCAGTCAGTCAGTGAGTGAATGAGTCAGTCATTCAGTGAGTCAGTCAGTCAGTCAGTCAGTCAGTTTATTTAACTTTATAAATATTACCCTGAACATCATAAGCCTTTTGTATTGTTGTTTTTGTTCGGTTCTGTTGCTTTCTATTGTTTTATTCCTGTTCGGTTTTGTTTTGATCAGTTCTGTTGTTTTGTAACTGTTTTGTTGAGGTCATTTTGGGTTTTTTATTTTTATTTATTTATTTTTTGTTCTGTTCTGTTGGGTTCTGTCATGTCTGTTCTGTTTTGTTTTGATCAATTCTGTTGTTATGTTTTTGTTGGGTTCTGTTGTTTTGTTTCTGTTTTGTTTTGTTTCTGTTTTGTCTTAGTTCTGTGGGGAATTTAAAAGTCATTACAGCTGTGATAATAATAATAATAATAATAGAGTTTCTCATATTTTCATTTGTGTAATTTTATGCATTTTTGTGTCATTTTCCAATCTTTCTTTCTTTCTTTTTTAAACAATTTAAGAAAAAAAGGGGGAAATTAACCCTTCTCAATATCTTTTAGTAGCTTTCGTATTCTGATTTGGACCACAACAAGAGAAACAATGCTGGAGGTTAACTGGTGTCCAAATGTGAATTGCCCTGAAATCAGTAATTGTGTTCTCACATGCATTAGCATGTTCAAAGTCATTGATATCCTATACAAACAAATAGATAAAACAGGCTAGTTTGGAGGACAAAGGCAGACAGCTAGTCTGTTGGGATTTCATCTGAATTGGTGTTTGCATTTTGATGATGTGCTTTCCATCACAAACACAAACATAAATCGCTTCAAAGAGTGATTCTAATTCAAAGTACGACTTGGGGAACTTTCATCTACTGAAGCATCTCCTCCTACTGAGAAAGAGAGGTAGAGAATGAGTTAATGTTCCCGCTTTTAGTGCTGCAGTGGTTGAAGCTTCAAAACAAGGGTCAACTTTGCTTACTGCTTAAAAACCAAACATTTCAAAAGACTTGCTTGCTATAAAGGATTTAAAAAAGAACCAAGCTCATAGGAAAAAAAAGTTGTGCTAGTTACACTTTGAAATGCACTTTATTAAACAGTCCAATGGCAAAAATGTTTTATGAAAGTGCAAATAATAAATCTGGAAAATACATAAATCTATGACTCAAAAGGTTTTATATTGGTCTCAATGGACAATTTTGGATTTTGCATAATTTACCATTAGTGCCGAGTAGATTACTTACAAATTGAAGTCTGTTACTGATTCCAAATTACATTATGAAAATTGTAGTTAGTAACATAATCCATTACATTACACAATTTAGGTATCAATCAGACTACCTTTTGGTTGCTTTTAGATTACTTTTGACCTAACTCATTTATCACATTTATCACAAATAGGATAATCTTGTACCATATCAATATATCTATATATTTATCTATATATTAGTTGAAAGAGATTCAGCTGACAAAAAAATGCGAATACCTGCATTACATGTAAATAAGAAATATTGTGAATTTGTGCGTTTTAATGTGTTTTAAAGACAAAAGCCTTCCAATGGCATATTAATATGTGGTTAAACAACCCACTGAATGATAATTCAAATACAAATCAATTTCTTCATCAGTAGTTGATGCCATGTTGAAATGTTGAGAAAACACTTCTTAAAATGTAAAAGATTTTTTTAAACCCAGTGGTCAATGCTGTGTGGCCTCTCAATTTTCTTTGTGTGACTGTCCACAAAACTGCAAGACTTTCTGAATGCATGTAAGTGGTAGGCTATTTAAAAAAATAGAAAATGTAAAAGATGAAAAAGAAGAATTAGGGACAATAAATTATGAATAATTTATTGCTACTGTGTGAATAATATCTACTCATGTAATCACTAAAAAAGTAACTGTAGTCTGACTATGAGTTTTTAGAATGTAATCTAATTACAAGTATTTAATTTTTGGAATCTGATAACGTAATCCAGATTACATCTAATCAGTTACTACTCAGCATGGTTTATCATTTTTCATTTGTATGTTTTGCATTTTTAAATGATCAGACTTTTAAACACCATCATCCCCTTCAATAAAAATGCATCACATCTGTAAAACAATGAGTTTAATTTTGTATTACATTGAATTACATCCTTGACATATTCATACTGAACCTCTTATCGTTTCTGATGTGTGAAAAACAGCATCTGCCAACACTACTGAAGTCAAGTCACATGGAAATAATTCTATACCAGCCTTCCTGTGGTGCCAAGCAGCATTGCCATGGTGCCACTCACAGTCTCCCATGTCACCTTCGTATGGAACTAATGAAACATGTGAGAACACGGATGTGCACACAGCAAGAAAGTGCTTAATTAATCAAAAATATCATTTTAGGTATGTGTGATTACATGTTTTTAGACATCTGCTCATGTCTGATTTGCAAGTGGCGAACACCAAACACACACACATTTTTTTAAATCTGTATGCATGATCACAAAGAAGATTTGTCTAAAACGTATTCTTCACAGGTGAACGCTTAAGATTTCCACATTCAAATGCAGACACACTTCAGATACATGCCTAATATCTTCAATTGTGCCAATCACACACAGGGAAGCTCTTTTGAAAATCCCACCAAGCAATTGTATGAAACTATACATTTAAAACACCTCATTTCCTTCACCATGAAGAAGAGCAATAGTAGAAAATATTAAAGTTGGTTTGCTGTCCACTGCTGGGAGTCCATCACAAACACTGAATCTCTCAAGTCTATTGGCCTCCGGGGGTTTGCTTGTCATGACTCTTCAGAAATAAGCAATCCTGATAGGATTCTTCAGACGGGAAGATTGTGTGTGTGAAATGACCCATTTTCTTCAGGGGCTTCAGGCAGGGTTGATTTCACCCTGTTCAATGAGGTTTCCTGCTTCTCTGTACCAGCTTTCAGACAATTTCACCAAACTCTCAGTTAACAAACAGGTGAACGAAGGTGTGAAAATCAAAGTGAACTTGAGAAGACTGGCTGTTTAAGATGCATAAGGGAAGCAGAGGCTCAGTGCAGTGGCTGAGTTCATCTGTCATGTGCTGCTAAATACCACCTCATGAGGTTTTTATAAAACAAATATATAATTCAGCTGTGTATTAAAAGGTGAATACCATCAGCACTGCTGACAAAAAACTGAATTGCTATTTGGAATGAGTTTACCGAAGCACTAAGTAAAACATTAGTCACTCATTAGTAGTGCTCAAATTCTTTCCCAAATGCATTTTGTATGTGTGTGTGTGTGTGTGTGTGTGTGTGTGTGTTCATGTTTCTGAATTTGCGGGGGGGGAAAAGGTAAGTTAGGTAAAAAGTAATATAAAAGTAATCAAGAAAAAATTGTTGTCAGAATACATTACCTATAATGAGTAACCTAGATTATGTTACTAACTACAATTTTAATCATGCAATCTGTAATCAGTAACAGACTACAACTTGTAAGTAATCTTCTCATCACTATTTATATCTAGAGATAATGTGTTATTAATAATCATATTGATTTCACAAGAATACATGAAAAAAAAAAAAAAACAAACAAAGATCCCTGCTGGGAGTTTTATATCTAAACATATTGGTGACCACCATCTCTGCTGATCTTGTCAGCAGGGACGTCATTACTGACACATTAAACAATGATTTTAGTGATTCCTGACAAAATTTAAACAAATATTCATCCAATGAGGAAAAATAACCAAAACATTTGTGTTTGTGAATTTCAAGGGACCCAGGTGGCTAGTGTACTTATGAATGCAGACTGCATGTGGTGAGGATAATTTAAATACTCAAGAAGCATATTCAAAGACTGCACGCACACACAAATTGACAAAGTGACAGATGTAGGGAGGCATGCAGGTTGTGTGAATGCAAATAAAATATTAATTATGAGTGAGAAACATTATGATTTGAAATAACCAGATGTGAATGTGTAAAGTTTTTCTTTCTTTTTTTTCTGTCGGCATAATTATTTTGGAATTTAATTTTATGTCAGTTTCAAAATAGCGCCATTAGCATAGAAACAAACTTGCTTTGTTTCCATCCAGAAATGCAGTGAAATGAACTCAACATGCCATTAATTTTACGTTTAAACATAAGACCTCCTGTTGGTCACAATTACAATGCCACGCTTGGAAATTAATTGGATAAAAAATTGTAGTCATGACTGACACATACGACATTTGATAATCATCCAGTCGCCCACTGATGATCTAAATCCTCCGCTTGGGCTCTATTGTGTTTGAATGTGTGAATTTAGACCTGATGGATTAGATGTCAATCACTTTTTTCAATTCCCTTATCATTCACAGACCAGTCTAGCGGTCTAAGCCTCCAATCTCTTTTCCTTCTCATCTCTCACTTCCTGTCCCTCTCTCACACTCTCCCTCACCAATATATGGCTTTTTTCCATCGTCCTGCCCTATCGTTCTCTCATTCTCTATCTTACGGTAGGTTGAACTTCCTCTTTTCCATTTCATATCTCCCCCCTCCTCTTCATCCCTCTCTCTCTCTTTCCAGTGTCACCTCAATCATCTTATCCCCACAGCCTCGGGCTAGCAGATATGACAGAGGATGGAGGGCGATTTCCTGCATTCACTCCCTCTCATGCGGCTGTGTGGAGCGGCTACTTCTGTATGCAGGGTGATGCAAAGGCTAGCCCGTCTGGGAGAGGATTAGCCCAGCGTGATTATTTGACTAAGGGGTTAACCCGTCTGAGGGTTAACCACACACACACACACACACACACACACACTTTCTCCACTCAGTGACGTTCACGCTGCAGGAGTCAGGGACTGAACCGGGCCGTCTCTCATTTCTCCTCCACTCATTTACTGAGGGAAACTCAGAGCAAGTCATTAGATTATGTTACTAACTACAATTTTAATCATGCAATCTGTAATCAGTAACAGACTACAACTTGTAAGTAATCTTCTCATCACTATTTATATCTAGAGATAATGTATTATTAATAATCATATTGATTTCACAAGAATACATGAAAAAAAAACAAAAAAAAAAACAAAGATCCCTGCTGGGAGTTTTATATCTAAACATATTGGTGACCACCATCTCTGCTGATCTTGTCAGCAGGGACGTCATTACTGACACATTAAACAATGATTTTAGTGATTCTTGACAAAATTGAAACAAATATTCATCTAATGAGGAAAAATAACCAAAACATTTGTGTTTGTGAATTTCAAGGGACCCAGGTGGCTAGTGTACTTATGAATGCAGACTGCATGTGGTGAGGATAATTTAAATACTCAAGAAGCATATTCAAAGACTGCACGCACACACAAATTGACAAAGTGACAGATGTAGGGAGGCATGCAGGTTGTGTGAATGCAAATAAAATATTAATTATGAGTGAGAAACATTATGATTTGAAATAACCAGATGTGAATGTGTAAAGTTTTTCTTTCTTTTTTTTCTGTCGGCATAATTATTTTGGAATTTAATTTTATGTCAGTTTCAAAATAGCGCCATTAGCATAGAAACAAACTTGCTTTGTTTCCATCCAGAAATGCAGTGAAATGAACTCAACATGCCATTAATTTTACGTTTAAACATAAGACCTCCTGTTGGTCACAATTACAATGCCACGCTTGGAAATTAATTGGATTAAAAATTGTAGTCATGACTGACACATACGACATTTGATAATCATCCAGTCGCCCACTGATGATCTAAATCCTCCGCTTGGGCTCTATTGTGTTTGAATGTGTGAATTTAGACCTGATGTATTAGATGTCAATCACTTTTTTCAATTCCCTTATCATTCACAGACCAGTCTAGCGGTCTAAGCCTCCAATCTCTTTTCCTTCTCATCTCTCACTTCCTGTCCCTCTCTCACACTCTCCCTCACCAATATATGGCTTTTTTTCCATCGTCCTGCCCTATCGTTCTCTCATTCTCTATCTTACGGTAGGTTGAACTTCCTCTTTTCCATTTCATATCTCCCCCCTCCTCTTCATCCCTCTCTCTCTCTTTCCAGTGTCACCTCAATCATCTTATCCCCACAGCCTCGGGCTAGCAGATATGACAGAGGATGGAGGGCGATTTCCTGCATTCACTCCCTCTCATGCGGCTGTGTGGAGCGGCTACTTCTGTATGCAGGGTGATGCAAAGGCTAGCCCGTCTGGGAGAGGATTAGCCCAGTGTGATTATTTGACTAAGGGGTTAACCCGTCTGAGGGTTAACCACACACACACACACACACACTTTCTCCACTCAGTGACGTTCACGCTGCAGGAGTCAGGGACTGAACCGGGCCGTCTCTCATCTCTCCTCCACTCATTTACTGAGGGAAACTCAGAGCAAGTCATTAGAAAGGCATTGTGAGAAGTTTGAATTAATCTTCCATCAAATGAACATGCTGTCAGGTGGACACAATCAGGCTTGAATAAAGAATTTCAGTGAGATGAGTCTTGAAATTGGATGTGTATCACTGTATTGGATCCATGCATTGTCTTTTAAAAGGGCTGTGCCTAAATTAACAGGCTGCTGTTGGTGTCCTTAATGTCAATACAAGAAAAAAAAATAAGAGAGAAAATCACTGACTGTTCTTGACTGAATTACTGGTTGTAGTTTTAACAATAATTATTCTATTTTTAATTTATACAGTGAAGACTATACAATGCTATTTTATATTTGATTATTCGGTTTCAGTACCTGAACACCTACAAACTTAAAAAAAATTAAATAATTGCATCTTTAATTTGCATCTTTATTCTATTAATTCATTTGTGCTATTTACACGATTTCAAACAGGGCCCACAGGCACAACCTGCACTGGGGCCCCGCAAACCCTAGCTAACCTGCGGGTTTACCAGGACATAACCACAAACTATTAAAAGAGTTAAACACATGTTAATGTTACACTGTGAGACATTTTCATTTAAATTATATACTGATAATTAAATTCAGCTTTATAAAGACTGCAAAGGACTTTAATTTATAAATACATTTGCCAATAAAACTTTTTTTTTCTCAGTTATATCCCCCATCCTACTGATAAATATGCTATATACGAGGTTCTATTTAATTTCCTACCAGCCTATGAAGATGACAGATATCTCTGTCTATCTAAAGAAAACCAAACGTGTATGTTTTGGGTATGAATCAGTTAGCTGGCAAGTCAAAAAAGACTTCAATTTCTCTGAACTATTGTTACGATTATCTACCAACCACACAGATATGATCCAATCATATATGTTATTGACAATCTACAGTGTTACAATCTGTCACCCTTGTTTAACCAGTTCCAAAGGCTTGAGTATCACCGTTTTCTGTTTATACCTTTGATACACTGTTATTTTTAAAGAAAAAACCTGAGCTGACACAAGCTGCTATTGAGATTCAGTGTGTCTGCAAGTGTATGATTTTACACTAAGGGTGTTATTGAGTTGAAATGCATTCAGTGGCTACGCTCCAGTGATTGTGAGGTGTTTGGGAAGATGTGGGTGAGGGATGAGAGAGACCAGCGCTGGGCCGTGGGAGGTGCTCGGAGTTAAAGATTGATGGTTGTGGACAGACACACTCCCTCCTATTTTTCTTTAACCCCCGCTGAGGGGAGAAACACATTGCATTACTGCTGTTCAACAGAATGCCCACATCCAGGGCACGACTATCCACCCCCTCTCCGCTTTGTTTGTCTTTCTCTGACCGGAGGATGGACAGGACATGTGCCTGTCTTTTCTTGTATATTTAAAATACTTTTACATGTAAAAGTCTGAGAACATTAGTGAAACACTTTCTGATTTATCAAGTTTTTCATTACATTAAAAGTGTCATTAATTAAACTACATTGAAAACAATTTAAAAAGCTGAATGAAAAAACTATCCACAGAAAACTGATTGAATGCAAAAACTGAATGTACTGTAAGTAAAAGAGTTATGCAAAGGTCATCTTGTCTATGAAATTTTTATTTAAATGAAATTATTTAAAAAAATCTTATTTTTATATAAAATAATGAAATACAAGTTACACTGGTTTCACGGTTAAAAAACAACACTTCAGGTTTAAATTACATATTAGATACAGATTTTCAGTGTAGTCTCAGGCTTTTGTGGTCCCACTATAAACCTTAATCATTTCGAGAGCTCTGCATTCATGTTTATTGAAAGAATATTGAATTATGCTAGTTACAGTAAAGGGCTATTTGCCCATTGTGACTATAAAAAAACGCTACTGCTAACTGTAGTTACAGTATTGACTTAAGTGAAAGCCACCGTAAGAAAACTAAACTAACATACGCTGTGCTTACTCTTTAGGCATGTTTGTCCCAGAGCGAGTTTAAGAGCAGAGAAAAAGAAACTGAATGGAGGAGATAGCAAACAATGTGTTGAAAAATTAAGTAGTGAACCATGAAATCATGCCTACCCCCTCTGTAATTTAGTTTTAGGATTGGGTTCACAGGCAGTGATTTCAATCCCTCGAGGAGTTCCTTTAATGCGCTATTTTAAAGTCATGCCCTGCGCCTTATTTATCTTCAATTGTGTCTTATGCTGTGCAAAATTTCCCACCACCGAATAAATTTACGCTTTCTGTCTTGGTCTCTCTCTCTTTCCTTCTTTCCTCTTTTTTCTCTCTGACTTTTCCTTGCCGAGACAAATTGATTTTTGTTTTGCTAGCCTGTACAATGCAGGGCAGCAGATTCAGTGTGATTACATTGGTCACTTCTCTCCTGAGATTTCATGCGTGTCCCTGACAGAAGGCTGACGTCGTGCTTTGGAACTTATCCATGGGTCAATGCAGAAGTCCATGCATTCCCCAACTTAGCCAGTTAATAAAATACTAAAACCCTGCATGCAACTTGGTGAGTCAACACAACCTGGCAGAAAATACGCAGTTAGTCCACCAGAACTAAATAGATAACAGATGCTGTATTCCATTCAACTCAGAAAGCTGGAATTATCAACTTACTACTTCGAAAAAAGCAATAAAATGCCACATGGAATCAAGGTAGGTTGAACACGTTTAGATGTCGTGGTAAAGTGTCTTTACGTATTGTCACGCACATTTCAAACAAATAAAATGCATCAGTGAGTTAAAGTTTACTGTACATGACAGTAAAAATGGTTTAGCAAACATTTACACAGACGAGTGTGTAAAACATGGTAAATTATAAAATTTGGTTGCCAAGAGTTTTCTTTTCTGACAATTAAGCAACTGGAAATTTAATGGTAGTAATGGCATTGTACATCAGGAATGCGATGGATTGCTTTTGTTCAACCCAGGCTTATTGGAAAAACATGTCCATGGCAACATTTCTGCTAAATTATATTGCATTGCTTCTTGCATGTCTCACAACACATTCAAAGTAAAATGTCCAGTGAGTGGCACTAAAAGCATGTTCATTTTTTATCCAAAACAGATGAACGTGAATCTGGCAATGTTTTATTGTGTTGGTTGTTGTTCATATTGTGGCAGTTCAGAAATGAAATGTCCAGTGAGTGGTGCTAAAAGGATTCACGAGTTCACACTTACTTATAATGAACCGAGTAAAGTTTATGCGTATTTGGCGTGCTGTCCGGGGAGAGGGCTCCGAGCTCGGTAATTTCTCTCGAGCCCGGGGTCCTCCCCCTGGCCGGGGAGAGGGGTCCGAGCTGAATGCTGAATGCTCCCCCAAAGATGCAATTAGTATGGGACAGCAGCCAGAGAGGAGCGTTGATAACCCCCCAAATATGCAGAACTTTAAAAATGGTGGGTGCTGGACATCGCTTGTAGTAGCGGCACTGCTGAGGCTTAGGAGAGAGAACTAGAGGCTTCTGCGGAAGCGGGCGCTGCTGCGGCAGTGTAAAATACAGATAATGGCTCCAGCGGGAGCGGGAACTGCTGCGGCAGTGGGGAAATATGGAAAAGCTCCTGCGGGAGCGGGCACTGCTGCGGCAGTGGGGCCATACAGGTAAAGCTCCTGCGGGAGCGGGGTGCTGTTGGGATGAATGTAGTGGGGATGGGTCATTATAGGTGATTTAGGTGATGTTAACGGGGGTTAGCCATGGAGGGTCGGGAGTTTGAGTGAACAGGGATGGGATGGCGTTAAATGGGTGGTTCTGAGGCGGGAGTGTTCGGAGGGATGGGTAGGGGCAAGGCGGAAGGAAGGGCAGGCATGCGAGAGGTAGGAGGAAAGATAGCTGCCGGGACCGCTTGCGGAGGCGTGCTCACGCTTGGGGTGGCTCCGGGAGCGGAAGAGAG
>NW_015505384.1:1124154-1125418 GCF_001515645.1 Sinocyclocheilus grahami
TCTATCTATCTATCTATCTATCTATCTATCTATCTATCTATCTATCTATCTATCTATCTATCTATCTATCTATCTATCATTCTTTTATTCTGTCATTCTATCTATTGTTCTATCCCTCTATTGTTCTATCATTCAATCTATGGTTCTTCATGACCCCAGCTGGGAAGCTGCAGGAAGGACGTTGCATACATCTCTACATGCGATTACAACAGAACAACACCCTGTAAACAGAAGAGCTGCAAACACGCAAAGTTACACACATAAAGTTGAGAAATATTGTTTCATTTTCCGGTGTAATGACCATTAATTTAGCTGAGCTGCATATGACCAGGGCTTGGTCTGTTTGCAGAAATACAGAGAGAGACATAGAGAGAGAGAGAGAGAGAGAGAGAGAGAGAAATAGAGAGAGAGAGCGAGAGAGAGATAGAGCGAGAGAGAGAGAGACTTTAGGTCTTTTATTACAAAAAGTTAATAAATCATATAATATAATCAGTGTTGGGCAAGTTAATTCCAAAATGTAATACATTATATATTACTAGTTACTGTCTTTTGAAAGTAATTAGTTACATTACAATATTACTGTCTCTGAATTGTAATGCGTTACACTACTTTTGAGTTACTTTCACCAAAATATCCACAGAAGTATTATAAAATGCCAAAATGTAGTTTATTGCTGCTCATTCTACATTCAGTGGAGGTAATAGGTCTATATAGCATAAAATATATGAAATCATATTTAGATACCGGTATGCAGGTCTACATTAATGTTACGTTGTAGTTTAGGTTAAAAAAATATAAGCACAAATGCATTATTACATCCATAAATAACACCTATAAATAAAGCGAAATATTATCATGTACAAACAATAAACACAATACCTAGCCTATATATAGGCTATTTTGAACGGTTTCAGAAGAAAACAAGAATGAAAAATATAAGTTGCTAAACAAGCCAAAATGAATTAGGCTAATTCAATGCGAAACTGAAAGCAAACGGCGTTCTCGCGCAGCCTACCTCTCTCATTCGGCATTAATCCAATTAAATGTGTCCATATTTGCGATGTATTTGAATGCTAAACTATTATTTATTATGTAAACCAAGCTTACTTAGCGCACTTAAAAAACATCCTCGTCACATGAGCAAATGTGTGTTTGGCCCGACCTCAGGCTGATCGACACGGATTGCACTACACAGTAGGCTACGCACTAAATTAAACAGTGTATCTATATATATGTTTGGTTGACTTTTTTTTTGTTAAAGAAC
>NW_015505384.1:1125785-1126061 GCF_001515645.1 Sinocyclocheilus grahami
TGTGATATTTATTTATAACAATTCAATAATAAGAAGTTAATATTGTGGTATATATTAGACACAATATTGTCTGATTTTGCTAAATTGTGTACGTGAAAATATTACCTATAAAACCACAGAAGAACTGTTGTGCATCTCCTAATGAAACACAATAGGTGTTGGACTTGAAGCAGCACTGCACAGACCATTCTGCGTGTGACATCAAAGTACTGCAAGAGCGATTAGACAGCATTTTTTATATTTTTGTTTTGATGTCAAATAAGTCTTGCTGTTTTG
>NW_015505384.1:1126071-1127936 GCF_001515645.1 Sinocyclocheilus grahami
CCATCCTGCTTTTGTGGGGGTGGGTAGGGGTGTTAAATATTATTTATTTATTTATTTATATATATTTATTTATGTTTTGTTTTTTTCCTCCATAGGTTTTTAACATTCTAAAAGCTCTTTAATACAAGCTAACTACAAGCTAGTCAGTGTATTCAGTAGGTGTAATGTATTGTAAGTTGCTTCAAAGGTATTGCAAGTATTATATACAACAATAATAAAACACAAAAAAGGAAATTTACTTTTGGTACTTAAGTACTTTTAAAAGCAAGTACTTCTGTACTTTTACTTAAGTAAAAATCTGTCTTTACAACTTTTACTTGTAATGGAGTAATATTTGACCAGCAGTATCTGTACTTTCACTCAAGTAATGGAGTTGTGTACTTTGTCCGCCTCTGAAAACAACACACTTCTTTCATGATTTCACATCAACTGTATCTTTAAACATACGTATCATACATCTGTGAGATGATGTTTTCATTTACAGTTGTGTTGCTGGGTTTTAAAGCAAGTTTGATTTTGTTTCTTCCTTATCACTGTATTTACAGGATTTCACTGTCCACTCTGTTCAAATGTGATTGAATATGGGATTACAATTCTGCCACAATTCTGCGCGAAAGATCATATTTTGAGCACGCAAAAGTGCGTTTTGCACGTGCGCGAACTGAGTTTTGTGGAGTTTTGCACGCTCAAAATATGATCTTTCGTGCGCAGAATTGTGGCAGAATTGTAATCCCATAATTGAATGGCTACACACTGTCAGAGCTGTGTGAGATCACTACCATCCTGCTTTTGTGGGGGTGGGTAGGGGTGTTAAATATTATTTATTTATTTATTTATATATATTTATTTATGTTTTGTTTTTTTCCTCCATAGGTTTTTAACATTCTAAAAGCTCTTTATTCCAAAGATACAAGCTAGTCAGTGTATTCAGTAGGTGTAATGTATTGTAAGTTGCTTCAGAAGTATTGCAAGTATTACATACAACAATAAAAATTTACTTTTGGTTCTTAAGTACTTTTAAAAGCAAGTACTTCTGTACTTTTACTTAAGTAAAAATCTGTCTTTACAACTTTTACTTGTAATTGAGTAATATTTGACCAGCAGTATCTGTACTTTCACTCAAGTAATGGGGTTGTGTACTTTGTCCGCCTCTGGTTGTATGTGTGTGCGTGAGGCGCCGGCGCGATCGAACAGCGGAAACAAACAACAAAAAAATACTTTATACACTTTTAATACTTTATTTTACAAAAAGTTATTTTTGGTCAAACAGATCATTCGAAACTGAAGTGTGTTTACTTTATTTCTGTCATCTCGGTTTCCTTTCCGTGGACTTTCGTAGAGCGTTGCGCCACACAAATAGCATATGAACCAAACTCAGCAGCATAGCCTATCTCTCAGTCTCTTCCTTTCGTTTTGTTAATCTGTTAATTAGGCTAAAACAAATATTTTGCATACTCATTCTGCGCTCGTCCGCCGCCTTTTTTCTCTTCTCCGACCCCGCAGCTCTCTCCGATAGCTTACTGTTAGTGGCACCAGTCCAGGTGTTTCCAGGTTTTACTAATGCTATTTCTCTCCATGTTGGGAGTTTGGTGTCGCACATATTGCATCTGACTATGCATTCTTATCCTTTTCTCCGATGAACTGAAAATAAGGTTAGTGTGTCCATCTCACAAATGTAGAATCCGTCTCTGCAGTCATCTCAACCATCTAATTCCAGCAATAGGAAATAGACGAACTATTTTACCCGTGGGATTTTTTCTCTGGTGCTGTTTTACGGTGTTGGTAAATTCACCACTTAATTTTGAGTTAAAATATGTTGTTGTAACTTGCGTTACTGAGATTGTAACGAGTAATAATATTACCCA
>NW_015505384.1:1128009-1130178 GCF_001515645.1 Sinocyclocheilus grahami
AGAGAGAGAGCGAGAGAGCGAGAGAGAGATAGAGAGAGAGAGCGAGAGAGAGATAGAGAGAGAGAGAGAGAGACTTTAGGTCTTTTATTACAAAAAGTTAATAAATCATATAATATAATATAAGGGGAGAGAGATTTACCCACACATAAATAATGTGCACACACATTACATGAGTGTGTAAATGAATAAGAAACAACAACGGAGGGTCTTTAAAAATCCTCTTTTGTGCAGAACTACTTCCTTCCGCCACATATTAAAATCTAGTTGAATACAGTTTAACAGCTGAGCTCAAGCCTCTGTTACTAATTTGAAAACATCACTTTAGAACTAGTAGCCTAACGAATGAACGTTGAGTTGCTTCATTGAAAGCTTATTGTATCACTATATTAAAAGCTTACTGTATTATATATTGTATTATGAGAGAGCGATGGACTGAGTGAGTGTGATTACCTGCATCTGATACAGCATTCATTCTTCAGCTCAATCTCATATATGAAAAATAGTTTCAATGTCCGCTGAGGAAAGCATATCTTTGTCATACTATCCTTTTATCTGTTAAGGGTGATTTTCGATGACAGAGCTGCTCAGTGCATTTGTTAACTGTGTCTTACAAACTGTTATTAAAAGTAAAAATAACTTTCGTTTCAGTCTCTTTCAATATAAAAGTCTTTACCACTGACTCGTAAAACAGTCTCTTGTCGCCATCTAACGGCGGAACAATGCCACTAAAATCACCATCACGAACACACACACTGTTTCCCAATCCTAAATACTACTATTATATATATATATATATATATATATATACTATTATTTATTGAAAAAACAACAACAACAACAACAGGCATCATAAAAGTTGCTAGACAATTCAGTCAAAAGTACAAAGGCAGCACTCTGATATACAGCATTAAAGTTACATAAAATATAACGTGATGAGATTTTGCCCTCAGCCAAAACTATTTGCAATGGAACAAATAATAGATTAACGAGACCAAACGACTACCCATGATATTTACACAAAATTAATTATATCTCATGTTTAATCACTATAGAGGCATCAGAGCCAGCGGAAAATTCCAGAAGATCTGGCAGAGGTGAGGCTGCTCTCGGCAGGTTCACGAGCGCTAAACGGCCGCTGATGCCCTGGAGCTCACATCTCTGAAAACGTCAAAGCACATTTTTTAAATAGACATTATCTTTATTAACAAACCACATTTTTGAAATCTAAATAAGTACATTATAGTACATTACTAAAACAACTCTTAAAACTACATTCCATGACACAAAAACAGTATTATTTTTAAATTATAGTGGATTTGGGCATCCGCCATGACAATCGCTGTGAGAAATACCAAAAGTGGAGTGATACAAATGGTGAAAGGGTTGGAGTTCCATTATCACTCAACTATCGCACTCCTCTCAGCCAGATTCGAGGACCAGAAAGATCTGTTGTATAACTATATATAAATACTCAAACAAATATGAACATAATACCACAAGTCGACATTACTCAGACATAAATGTTCAAACAATAATCAGAGTCAACTTCACAAATACACTGGTTTACTCCCCATTTGTAACTGAACATCTGCAAATTATTTACCAAATTGTAATAACTATACTATATTAATGTGAGATTTGAGCCCATATCATTCAATTGATTTTTTCTTGACAACCATATAGCCATAGAGAGAGAGAGAGAGAGAGAGACTTTTTGACTTTTAAGTTCTTTAATTTACAGTAAAAATCTATTGAATCATTAACAGAAACACAACAACATTCTTCTTAAATAAAACACAGATCTCACAGTCTTTAAATGTATATATATATATATATGTAAAAATTTGCTTAGTGCATTTCAGTTTGGTAATACAACAATATTTGCAATATTTAACTTAAAGTACTTTAATGGCATAATTGTGCTTACATACAATACTGCCAAAGCGTACTACTTAAAACAACTAATGACAAGTAAAAGAAGTATACAATATAACAAAAAACAATTAAAATAGTATTAAAATAAGCTGCTAAGTGATGAATAAAAATAAATAAAAAATAACATGTATTTGTACATTTAAAAAGACAGTTATCAAGACATTAAAAAAGAAAAATACTGTAGTAATAAAAAATTGTTTAATGTATTGTAGTCTAGTGTAGTGTATTGTATTG
>NW_015505384.1:1130342-1137047 GCF_001515645.1 Sinocyclocheilus grahami
TACAAATTCCGCCTATCCATTCAAACACAAAATTGTGAGTGAGGGAGTGATATGAGCAGGGCTGGAAACTGTAAATATAATACACAGGATAAGCAATATCTCTCTTGATGGTGATTGAGAGTATTCATCTGTGAGTGTGTTTTCATGTGGCGCTTGACTTGAGATTCTCAAAGAGAATGTCAGGGACAGGGTACATTTTTTTCCACGCCTTGAAAAATATTGAATGTGGAATAAATTAATGATCTATATTTCTAAAAATCAATGAAATCACAAACACACACACACACACACACACACAAATATTTAAGTTATATTGAAAGGAGGACACATTGTATTCCATCTAATCATATTTAGTATTGAAATATTTGAAATATTCTTTAAATAGAAGACTTCTCTTAGCAAATCTGAGTACATTTGATTAGTTCTGCAAGGACACATTCAATATTACTGGGGTCTTTTTTTCTCTTAAGAAAACATTGGAGTGAATGGGTTTTTAAAGGGATGCCCTTGTGAAAACATACTGTTTAAAAGAGCACTCGTTAAAGAAATAATTTACTTTAAAATAATAAACTAAAGTGTGAACTGACTGTAATGTTTTTGGACACTTAATTGCATGTTATTTACAGTTAAATGAAAATGTATTATAGTATAGTAATATTCTTGGTAAAGAAAGTGAACTCTCTTTGAGTGCATGACCTTTTATTACTTTAACATTATTTTATCCCCAATTACAGTTTTTTTTAAATATACTTTTAAGATTTTAAAGGGTTCATGACATGTTTTATTATTATTATTATTATTATTATTATATAATGTTTCCCGAGATGCACTTATAATAGTATAATGATTTTCTTATTTCAACACAATTTCTGCAATTTCATATATACTGTAATCATAACTAACACAGTGAAAAAACAATGTGAATAAGAGACTGGTTGATTATAACAGGAGTTCTGTCGAAAACAGAAATCAAATCACCGATAGACTCACACTTATCTTGATTTGACTACTCCGGCGATTATAAAGAGAATGATCTTTGATCACTTTCTGTATATAAAATAATCACAACATAGAGAACACATAGAGATTTCAGTTTGTTTTTCTTGCAAGCTTTCAGCTAATTGACAAAATATAAAGATGAGGTTAAAATGGAATTAATGTTAAAAATGTTAAAAGCTGCATGATGCATGTGATCAATATGTGAACACATGTATGTATGTGAATATGTGTGTGTGTGTGTGTGTGTGTGTGTGTGTGTGTGTGTGGGGGGATGTGTGTGTGTGTGTGTGTGTGTGTGTGTGTGTGTTGAGGGAGAAACAGAGAGAGGAAGCACTGGAGAAACTGAGAGTGTTAAAAGACCTGCTGTAAGCAAAAGTGAATAGCTGTATTGTTGTGTCAGAGTCTCAGTGCTGCAGACAGCAATCAGTCCAACATTACAGTCAAGCCATTGCACAGCACCAGGGGAAAGACTCCTAAAATACTTTGTTAGTACGGAGTTGACCCACTTCTATTTTAGGCAGTCCCAGAACTCTCTGGAGTGCACGAACAAGTTCACACACTCCAAAAACAAGACATTACATAGGGGAGAACGAGTAAACTGTACCATTTTATTTTTGCTTAAGATGTCCTTTAGGCAAGGAGAAATTAGATAAACTTAAGTACCAAACTATATTTCAGTGTGTCTTTGGTCACAAAGCACAACATGAGACAAAACGCGTTTGTCTGAACTGGCTGTAAGGTCATAAACTCAACAGTGTAGGATGCAGCGCAGGCCTGAAATATGCAGACAGACTGATAAATCTCCCCATTCAAATGATTCACTCACACATACAGTGAACACAATGGAATTACTTGTGAGCCAACACATTACGGGCGATAATGGCCAATGCATATTTCCTCATGTGCAGCGAATGTGCCCCATCTAACATTCAATTTTATTTAAACCTGAGAATGCAAAGCCATTAATAGAAATTAAGTGCCAGTGAAAGCCAGTGGAGGGGGACCAGCAAAGAGGAATGAACAGCTGTAGAAGATAAATAAGTGTGGTACAGAAGACTGCTTTCACTGATTGGCTTGGAAATGTGCTATTTGTGTGAGGTAACAAATGGATTTCAAGCACTGAATATACGAATCAGGGTTGGCAAAGCTACTTTGAAGCTACACTCCACAAAAGACAGTTCTTCAACAGTTCTATTTTGAACCATATTATCTTGAAGAACTGTTTTAAAGTGGTTCGCTGAGTTTAGGATTCTTTATTCCTGCCTTTTTGTTTTTTACATCTGATTTTTGGAGCTCAACTATCCAACTACACTTAACTTTCCAACTACACCTGGCTTTCTACCAATCTTGTTTTTTTTTTCTTTTCAGTTTTTTATCAGTGTGACCAGTTCTGATTAGCTTTGTTAAGTATATATGCGTCAAGGTAAGAGCTTCAGTCAAGCTACTCTTTTGAGAAAGTGGTTATACTGTAGCTACACTACATTGAAGGGTTTATGAATGAATGAATGAATCTCAATTAGGATGAAAATATTAAACTTGACTAGTGTAAGGTTTTTGGGTTTCTTTTTTTTTTCTTGCTCTCGTCAGGTTATTGTTCATGTCTCTTCTTCCTTAACTGCCAGCTGAACTCAGGTTCACTCTAAACATAATTATTCTGAACCATAAGTTATGTTAAAACCAGTTAAATTAAACAAAAAAAGCTATAAAACATTCTAATAAATTAGTCAGAAAACATAATGATGAACAGCTGCATTTAACATTTAGTTGTTTGTGACGAGTGGGGGCGGGGCCGAGCGCCGTGGGAACGGAGTGAGGCTGGTGGAGTAATTGATAATGAGCGACACCTGCACCACTCACCGGTCTCGAGTCTCACGGAGGAGGTCCGGAAGGATAAAAGGGAGGAGTGACGACAGTGTCGGATTAGAGAGGACCAGGCCTGGAGTTTATTTTGTGTTTTGTGTGTGGCAGTCGTCCGCGAGGGGCTGCCGGTTTACTTTCATTTTGTGTTTGTTTATTTGATTAAAGTTTGGTTTAAATGTTCACCTGTTCCCACCTCCTTCTTCCCGTGACTACGAACTACGTTACATTGGTGCCGAAACCCGGGAGGAAGGAGGGACACGCTATCAGAGAGCCCTTGCTGCTGAGGGGGATCGCGGTGCTGAGGAGATCGGGCAGCAGGAACAAGCGGAGAGACCGCCGGAGGCTGCCCGAGGCGGTGGTGCTGGAACGATGGAAGACGATGTGGGACAGAGAGCTCCAGTTCTGATTAGCTTTGTTAAGTATATATGCGTCAAGGTAAGAGCTTCAGTCAAGCTACTCTTTTGAGAAAGTGGTTATACTGTAGCTACACTACATTGAAGGGTTTATGAATGAATGAATGAATCTCAATTAGGATGAAAATATTAAACTTGACTAGTGTAAGGTTTTTGGGTTTCTTTTTTTTTTCTTGCTCTCGTCAGGTTATTGTTCATGTCTCTTCTTCCTTAACTGCCAGCTGAACTCAGGTTCACTCTAAACATAATTATTCTGAACCATAAGTTATGTTAAAACCAGTTAAATTAAACAAAAAAAGCTATAAAACATTCTAATAAATTAGTCAGAAAACATAATGATGAACAGCTGCATTTAACATTTAGTTGTTTGTGACGAGTGGGGGCGGGGCCGAGCGCCGTGGGAACGGAGTGAGGCTGGTGGAGTAATTGATAATGAGCGACACCTGCACCACTCACCGGTCTCGAGTCTCACGGAGGAGGTCCGGAAGGATAAAAGGGAGGAGTGACGACAGTGTCGGATTAGAGAGGACCAGGCCTGGAGTTTATTTTGTGTTTTGTGTGTGGCAGTCGTCCGCGAGGGGCTGCCGGTTTACTTTCATTTTGTGTTTGTTTATTTGATTAAAGTTTGGTTTAAATGTTCACCGGTTCCCACCTCCTTCTTCCCGTGACTACGAACTACGTTACATTGGTGCCGAAACCTGGGAGGAAGGAGGGACACGCTATCAGAGAGCCCTTGCTGCTGAGGGGGATCGCGGTGCTGAGGAGATCGGGCAGCAGGAACAAGTGGAGAGACCGCCGGAGGCTGCCCGAGGCGGTGGTGCTGAAACGATGGAAGACGATGTGGGACAGAGAGCTCGCTGCCGCGCTCCTGGGTCGAGGAGGGGTGGCTGCCGTCCATAAGGGAGCGGAGGGGTCGGCCCCGTTCGCCAGGAGGCCGGAGCCTGCTGCCATCCGCCATGATTGGGGAGGAGCAGGGAACGGGGGACTCGCTGCCGGCTGCCCTCAATAGGAGGAGCCTTCGCCGTCCGCCAGGAGGCGGAGGAGCAGTGGGCCATCTACCAACGATGTCCAGTACCATCGCATGGCACCGCGAGTGAGAACCTCTCAGCCGGTTGAGAACGAAGCGGTAGTGGGTCCGGGAACCGGACCGATAATTTTTTTTTTCTCTTTTCCTCTCTCCCCTCTCTCGTATCGGTCTCTCCTCATCCTTCCTTCTCCTTTTCTCTCGCCTCGTCTGTCTGTCCTTACCCCCAGGTACACATACCATTCAGTGGATTGTTTCTGTCACGGAATGCCAGGAGAAAACAAGGTAAGTTCCAAGTGCAGTTTATTTGAAAGTAACAACCGAACAAAACAAAAACGTTGCAAAAGGTAATCCCAAAACCTGACCACAGAAAACACAAACTGAGAAGACAATACAATCAAGACGCAAATGACAGACAGAGAAGGCATGATATATATAGCTGGGATAATGATGAACAGGTGTTACCGATCAGACCAGGATTAGTGAGCAGGGGACTATGGGAAATGGAGTTTAACACAAACAACGTAAAACACAAGAGCGCCCTCAAGTGACCAGTCCAGGTCACCACAACAAACACTGTGACAGTTACATGTGTGTAGTTACACAAACATTAGAGCTGTAGATACTATTTATTCTTACACTGTGGTTACATACTATGTACACATCTAGTTACTATGTAAGTGCACAGGTATTAGGGCCACTTAATATAAAGTGGGACCAAAAAGAGGATTTTATTTATTCATACAGTATATTATGCTCACCAAAATGTGGAAATGATTCAAAGCAAAGGCATTAAAGTGTGTGAAAGCAGATACTACACAGTAACTCCAATGACACACTTCAGTGCAAGAGTTAATTTCAGTCATCTCAGGATGTCCATTAACAATTAGTTGAGTGCTTAGATATGGTTACTGAAATTCATCCATCTAAGGAAACAGTTGTATAATAAGCTGTCACGCTTTGCACACGTACGCTAATGCCACAACCTTTCGGGTCCAGCAAGTCCCTGTCTTTTCTCCAGTAGGCAGACAGACAGATTTGAGACATGCCCGGGACACCATCACAATTCCATTTATGCTCTGTGGCGTTGCCTGATGAGAAAGAGTAGATGTAATGGCTGATGAAGGGCCCAGTGAGACCCCAGCGGAGCGTTCGCCCAAGTCCGCCTGTGTCACACAGATTCCACACTTGTCAAAAAATGCACTGAAAAATGAACAGCCTCACCGTTAATGAGTGGAGGGGGTAATTTAGACCCCCACTAAAGTGTTTAATGCCAATTAATCATCTCCAGCCAAGGTGTCAGAGAGATTACTGAGAAGGAACTGGATCCTTTGGCAGGACTGAGAGAGTCTGAGCCATGCTGAGAAGAGGAGGAAATGTTGCTTTAGTCTCCATAGGGGCCAACAGTGAGCTGTGAAACACACAGCCAGCGCCAGACACTGAACGTCCCAGCAGAAAATAAAATACATGAATGAGGAAGCGCTTCTGGCTTTCTTTTACTACACACATTCCCTGCTCTTATTTTGGGCATAAAGCAATAGTGGCTGCAGAAAAAAACTGATATGGTGCTAAATTTGTTCCCTTATTTGGTCACAGCAAGAGTGGGTGGAAAGACCAAAATCTTATATCAATGTAACTGTAAATATCATGATATAGTTAACTGTGCTGGAAATTCAATGAAAAGAATGTTCATGTTTTAATAACAATGTGGTAATGCCTATTTTTGGATAATCCAGTGAATACAATACTTCACAAATAAACAATAATTGCCATTTGATCACTTTTTATTTTTATTTGGAATTTAAAGAACAAGAATCAAAAGATTGAGAATAAATGTTGATTAAAACAGCTTCATGCTATGTAAAGTAAAACTACTTAAATAGTTCTGGACATTTTCACTACTCTTTATCACAAATTGATTGCCATAAACAATATACTGTATCTACTGTACTGTCCCTTGTGAAAAAGAAGTGTGCATGTGCACTTGTACTTCAGATCTTATTAAAAAATATTTGCAGATAGTATAATTTGTTTTTTACACACCTAAATAAACTTATATTGTGCTTATTGTCAAATTAAACATTTTACTTTAAAGTACACTTTAAATAATTGTTTTAATATTTTTTGTTGTGCTTTAATACTTATTTTGATGTGTTAACTAACATACCCATTCTAACATAAAGCACATGCAAAGTACTTGATTATCATTTTAATTAAAGTCTGATATTCTTAATTACATTTAAAGTTGATATATATTACAGTTTTTCTCAATTGCTAAAACACTATAACCAGGCTTTTGAACTAAAATTTCAAAACCATAACGCCATTTTTCAAAAAGCACACCCATTTTGCTGAACTGTAAACAATATTCCCCTGCTTTAACACACGAGTCAGATTTGGTGAACTGTC
>NW_015505384.1:1137089-1151346 GCF_001515645.1 Sinocyclocheilus grahami
TTTTCTCAATTGCTAAAACACTATAACCAGGCTTTTGAACTAAAATTTCAAAACCATAACGCCATTTTTCAAAAAGCACACCCATTTTGCTGAACTGTAAACAATATTCCCCTGCTTTAACACATGAGTCAGATTCGGTGAACTGTTACTGCATAACTAAACACACAAATCCCTACATTTCTCAGTGCTTACACCATGTGGTCATTTAGAAAGCACTAGCATTCAATACTGTTCACTCAAGTCAGCACAGCTTGAGCTCAATTAGCAAACAATTACCCAGGTGGAAACACTAAGAGTCAAAATTTAACACACATCAATCAGATCCTTCAATAAATAGATAAAAGGGCCCGAAGCTTTGGAACAATGGATCCACAGAGAAATTAAGGAATATGTCAAAGAGGAAGAGGGAGAGGAAGAGGACGTGGTGAAGGAGGCGGAGGGCAAGGAGACAAGCAGTCTCAGATGAAATTCAAGCCACTTTAGTTGACCATGTCCTTGTCCATGGTATGACTATGAGGGAGGCTGGGCAACGAGTACAGCCAAATTTGAGTCGCTTCACCGTCGCCTCCATCAGAACCTTCAGGGAGGAAAACAGGTAGTTGTACTTGCAGTAAGACTGCTCTGTACAGTAACTTTAGAGTGCATACATTTTTGCACTATGCTACTGTATTAAGAAATGCATCAAATTGCCTTGCATACAGAGTTTCAGTATGTTTCCATTTTTTCCTGTAAAAAGGATGTGTGACAGTTACAGTAATGAGTGCTTCTATTTTTGTAGGACACAGAGACGACCACCTGGTGGAGGCAGGCTAAGGCTTTTGTCGGAGGAGCAAGAGAGGGAGCTTGTAAACATGGTCATTGCCAAAAATGTAATCCGCCTGCGAGAGATTCAAAGGAGAGTGATTGAGGATAATCATTTTTCGAGGGATAAATGCCATCAGCCTCTCCACAATTGATCGTATCCTCCGAAAGCACCGGTTCCGGACGAAACCGGCGTACCACGTCCAACTCTGACAGAGTGAAAGACCAACAAGTAGAATATGTTCAGGTATGAGTTTTGATATCGTATGAAGTATTGTGTACCATCACATTTGTGCCCTCTTGAACTGTGCTTCAGGGCAGTGATTTACTCTACTGTGTTTCATGTGTTTTGCAGAGAATCTTTGAGATTGAAGGCTGGCCTTTTCCCCATGAAATTATCTTTGTGGATGAGGCTGGTTTCAACCTGACCAAAAGAAGGAGAAGGGGGAGGAACATAATTGGCCATCGGTCTATTGTAAATGTCCCTGGTCAGCGCGGAGGTAATGTCACTATGTGTGCAGCCATCAGCCAACGAGGGGTACTCCACCGTCATGCCATTCTAGGACCCTATAACACTATGCTCCTCCTTACTTTCCTTGATGGTCTAAGAGAGCATATGTTCCAGCTGGACCTCAGGGAACCAGCACAGCCAGAGCAGCCTTGTTACATTGTTGTTTGGGATAATGTCAGCTTCCATCGCGCTCCTCTGGTTTACAAATAACCCGAGGTTTTCTAACATCTTTCTACCTGCATACTCTCCCTTTCTAAACCTGATAGAGGAGTTTTTTTTCGGCATGGCGGTGGAAAGTGTATGACCGAGAACCTTATATCCGTGCTCCCCTCCTCCAGGCCATGGAAGAAGCCTGCCTAGACATATCAGTAGATGCATGCCAGGGGAGGATCAGGCATGCAAGAGGATTTTACCCTCGCTGCCTAGCTAGGGCCAATATAGCCTGTGATGTGGATGAGATTCTCTGGCCTGACCCAGAACGAAGACGAGATGCTGAGGCGGAATAATAATAATAATTATTATTATTATTTTTTTTTTACAATTGTGCTGTGTAGTACATGAATGAATAAAAATGTGCCAATGTATACATTGGTTGTGTTCATGTGAAAAGGTTTTTGAGGGGGTGAACCACAAGCAACATAACTTACCAGTTTTGGATATATTGTTTTGAATTTATTGCACCAGTGTGTAATACTATGTTGTAGTGTGTGTTTTTGAAAGCTTGTGTGTGATGTCTGTGGGAAAAGTTTGGTTTTTCAGCAAGAGTGAATGGTTTTGAGTGTAGAGCTTCATTTTGACCTGAAAATAGGATGTTTGGGGAATTGGGTGAGACGTTATGGATTTGTGTTTACTGTTTTGAGAATATGACGCATAGTTTCAAGAAGTGTGTTTAAGCAATCGAGAAAAATGTAAATGTACTAAAAAGCACACATAGTTCAGCTAAATGCATTTTTCATATGCATGTAAACAGTACATTAAGTTCACACTTAAGTATATTCTTTTGAAGTGTGTTATTTCCAGCTCTGATTCATAAGATTAATTATTACGGTTTTCAAACCGACTGTGCAATCTTACTCCGATGAGTTTATATACTGTACATTTTCAGAATGGGAGTGACTAGAAATAACTCAGTTTCAGAGCATTTCTGAATGTTACGTGTGAACTGCTCACTTATCAGATGTAGAATGTCAATTAATTCTAGAACTGGCTCTCGATCAGGCAGATGTGCCCTTGTGTCACTCAGTGTGAATAGTGTGAAGCCTGTTTCGTTGGGTAGGGTGCATACAGTAAAATTCCACATGCTGCAAACTCTGCTAGGGTGCAAGACTCACATCATTGGCTTTCCGTCTCCAGGACCGTCTCTGGTTTCCCTAACCGTGTCCCCCTCCCAAGAGCATTATCACCCACTCGACAGTCCCACATTTCCTCCTCATTATCTGCATTCCACTCAGACATCTGCCAGCGAGGAGGGCAGGTATAGCTGCGCTAATGTGCTGAACATGGTATTTACTGTACACTGCAGGGGAAGAGGGCCAGAATCTCAGACTGCCACTTCAGACAATCTCTGAATGTGTGCGGGATTTGAGTTTTATGGTGGGATATGACAGATGGGTCTGTTCCATAAAAAGTAATAATTTGGCCTTTGAATATTTGTAGTTTTTGAATAACATTATTGTTGAACATTAGTGATTATGTTTGCATCTGCTTGTTATATATTTTGTTTTATATTGTTAAAGGGATCCTATTATGCTTTTTCACTTTTTTAATTTTAGTCAGTGTGTAGTGTGTATGTTTGGGCATAAAAAAGATCTAGAAATTTTCAGCAAGAGTGAATGGTTTTGAGTGTAGAGCTTCATTTTGACCTGAAAATAGGATGTTTGGGGAATTGGGTGAGACGTTATGGATTTGTGTTTACTGTTTTGAGAATATGACGCATAGTTTCAAGAAGTGTGTTTAAGCAATCGAGAAAAATGTAAATGTACTAAAAAGCACACATAGTTCAGCTAAATGCATTTTTCATATGCATGTAAACAGTACATTAAGTTCACACTTAAGTATATTCTTTTGAAGTGTGTTATTTCCAGCTCTGATTCATAAGATTAATTATTACGGTTTTCAAACCGACTGTGCAATCTTACTCCGATGAGTTTATATACTGTACATTTTCAGAATGGGAGTGACTAGAAATAACTCAGTTTCAGAGCATTTCTGAATGTTACGTGTGAACTGCTCACTTATCAGATGTAGAATGTCAATTAATTCTAGAACTGGCTCTCGATCAGGCAGATGTGCCCTTGTGTCACTCAGTGTGAATAGTGTGAAGCCTGTTTCGTTGGGTAGGGTGCATACAGTAAAATTCCACATGCTGCAAACTCTGCTAGGGTGCAAGACTCACATCATTGGCTTTCCGTCTCCAGGACCGTCTCTGGTTTCCCTAACCGTGTCCCCCTCCCAAGAGCATTATCACCCACTCGACAGTCCCACATTTCCTCCTCATTATCTGCATTCCACTCAGACATCTGCCAGCGAGGAGGGCAGGTATAGCTGCGCTAATGTGCTGAACATGGTATTTACTGTACACTGCAGGGGAAGAGGGCCAGAATCTCAGACTGCCACTTCAGACAATCTCTGAATGTGTGCGGGATTTGAGTTTTATGGTGGGATATGACAGATGGGTCTGTTCCATAAAAAGTAATAATTTGGCCTTTGAATATTTGTAGTTTTTGAATAACATTATTGTTGAACATTAGTGATTATGTTTGCATCTGCTTGTTATATATTTTGTTTTATATTGTTAAAGGGATCCTATTATGCTTTTTCACTTTTTTAATTTTAGTCAGTGTGTAGTGTGTATGTTTGGGCATAAAAAAGATCTAGAAAGTTACAAATCTCTAAGTCCGCTCCAAAGGGAGATATTTCGTTTTTTAAAAATCCCTTTTCAAGAACTACAGCAAACGGCTCGTTTGGACTACAGCCTTTGTTTTCCGGGCTTTGTGATATCACAAAGTGGCTCATTGGAATATCATTACAAATAATTCTCACCTACGGAGATGCGAATGGTTGGGGGTGGGGAGGGGCGAGGTTGTGGTTAGAACGCTTGGTTGAGTGAGCGGCGAGACGACAAAGATGAAGTGCTGCTGCAGAGTTAGTGCATCAGAGAAAACAAAGAAGAGCTGCAGTGCTGTAGCTTCAAATTTTCGGCATGTCTAGAACAATTCTTACAAGTACAACATGACGTAGCTGGGCGCCACGGACAGACGGCGAAAGGCGCCGCCGGTGTGCCTACACTCATAGAAAATAATGTATTTTAATTCCAAAGACGTGGCGTGGCGTGACGCGACGCTGCGCTTCTCGTCCGGTGCGCGACCGCCTGAAACACAGTTTTTTCACCTCCGTGCCCAAACGTCTTTGTTTGGGCTTCCAAATGCGGATGATGTCAGGAAACAGTGGTTGCATTTTATTTTTTAACTCTGTCCCCTGAGCATTATAACCCCAATTTGCTATTGTGTGCTGCACATTTTACTGAGGAAAGCTTCCACAACACCAGTGAGTAAAGTGCCTGCCGGATTCGCCCCAAAAGCATTTGTTGAAAGACGGAGCAAGGGGCGGAAACACCGTCTAAGCTGTTCGCCAATCAAAACGCACTGGGACAGCTAACCAATCACAACACATTTAGTTTTTCGGAAGGTGGATCTTCATCAAAGCCGGAACTAATCGAACCGTTTGTACCAGAATGGGGAGAAAGGTATTTTAATAATGTAAATTATGTGAAAAATAATGGGTTTTTCGAACCACCAAGCATGAGAGCATGTTCTAGTACAACCCCAAAACAAATTCAAGACTTTGTAAAAGAGCATAATAGGGGTCAGTTTAGGTGCTCAAAATATCTAAATAGTGTAAAATAAATAAAATTATTGTGGCTGTTTTTAATCGAAAACCATGCCCCAACACAGATGTCATAAGGACAAAATTATACCCCAATATATAATTTAATGATAATATTCCTATGCCTATATTGCATCTGTCTAATGATGTTCCCTATTAAAAGCAATGGCATTCTTACTTTGTTGATAGGGGTCACTTTAGCACAGGGCCCTTCAACTCTTGTCCTGGAGGGCCACTGTCCTGCACAGTTTAGCTCCAACCATAATTAAACACCTGAACAACCTAATCAAGGTCTTCAGGATTACTGGTGAGTTTGATTGGGGTTGTAGCTAAACTCTGCATGACAGCGGCCCTCCAGGACCAGCATCTTAATAGTCAAGCACAAGACCAGACGTGTCTAAACCTGTTCTTGGAGGGCCACTGTCCTGTAGAGTTTTGCTCCAACCTCAATTAAACACATCTGGACCAGCTTATCAAGCTCTTCAGACTCACTGGAAACCTTCAAGCAGGTGTGTTGGGGCAAGTTGGAAATAAACTCAACAGGATGTCGGCCCTCCAGGAGCAGGATTGGACACCCTTGATGCTTGACCATGCTTCAGTTTTTGGAATGAGAATGGTTTGGCCTGGACTTCTGACTCGCTTGAGTCAGTTTCTTTCATTGAATAAATCAAACTACAGTAGTTAGCAAAACAGTCTGAATGGGTTTTTGGAACCGTCTAAATTGAAATCTCAAGTTAGTATCATTAGGATTAATGATACTTCAGTATTGATTTTAAAGGATGAGAATCCGAAGCTAAAACTCCTCTGCAACATGAGAACCCTCTGGAGAAGAGACGTGATGAGAGAAACAAGTCTGACAGTGAACTCGAGATGAACTGTGATCACTACCAACAGGAGTATATTCTCACAATGAAGCACAGCTCCTTCATACACCTAAAACATTCAGCACGTATACAGAAGATTAAAGGAGAATCTTATTTAAAACCATACCAGCTGCAATCGTTGTTAAAAGTGAGAGAGCAAGTTCCTGGGAACTTCAAGACCAATTACAGAGACAATACATTATCTGGAGCTGTGGTGCCAGGTTGGGGAGCCACTTCTGAGATTCATCAGCTTCAAAAGATGTAAGTGAGGAAAGATTTAAAACTCTTTTCTTTCACCTAATGCCCACCTGCAGGAGCATGGGAGGGGACGCTGACCACCGCAATGTCAGGTACCACCCTCAGGAAAGATGATAAGCCTCACTGAAATGTAAAAAACAGTCTTGAACTTCACCTTTTGCTCTTAGTCAGCACATGCAGCAGTGTGAAAAGAACAGATACTGATGCTGAGGGAAAACCAAAAGTCCAACTAGAAAAGGAAACACATATAGAATGATTTCTCCCATCTCTTGTATCATTAATTGGCCAACTCAATTACAGTCAGCTTCATGGATTCCGTTTACAGCTCAGAAAAGTCATTGATAGATCAGATCACAACAAACAGTAATGCTGTCTATCAGGATGTGCAACCAACACCACATTGATGTTAGGGTTAGGATTAGTTGTTGGTATTGGTTTCGTGTTGTGTATGCAATCAGCACTGTGACTGACATGACCAATTTTTTTTTTTTTTTTAGAATTGGATCTTGGGCAGGGTTTGCTCTTAACAGGTTTGAGAGAAAAATACACAATAGCTTTCTTCAGGAACTAACCTCAAGATAATACTAATACCTCAGTCGTGTGACTGAAATGTTACCCCCCTTGTGTGTCTGTGTTCCTGACAAGACTGTCTATGCATTATTGATAGGGATTCTTCAGCAACTCTTTCTGCAGGTTACTTTGTTATACCAGTATTTGGCAACAAGTCTTCATGAGTGAATCACTGAGACATTCACTGAACTGAATAGTTTAAACACTATTTCAGGCATGAATGAAACAAGTAACTAGCTGAATTCAAAAAAGCATATTACTTTGACTTTTTCTGCAATATAAATAAACAGATAAGTATGGTTGTGTGCTTCTTTTTGTCTTTTTGGGTCATTGAATCATTCACCAAAATGATTAATTGAGAAATCTATTAAAATTCGTTCAAAATCACTTATTCATTCAGTAATGTAAGTGACTGTTGATGAATGAGTCACTGAATAATTCACTCAACCAATTCATAAAAAAGGTTAATTCTTTAGTAAAATTAGTGATTTTCTTTATGAATTAGTCACTGAATCATTCGCTCAACTAATTAGTTCAAAAACACAAATTTATTCAAAAAACAAAACGTGACTGTTTATGAATCATTGAATCATTCACTCAGGAAATCTATTCAAAAACACAGATTCAAACATTACTGATACGAGAGACTGTCTTTATGAATCAGTTGCATCATTCACTCAACTGATTTGTTAAAAAAATTATTCATTCATTGACAAAACAAGTGGCTGTCTTTAATAATGAGTCATTGCTTTGTTCACTCAAATGAATTGTTCAAAACATGGATTAATTTAACCACAAAATGAAACAAGCGAGTGAGTCACTTAATCATTCATTGAACTGATTTGTTCAAAAACACTGATCCCCATATGTTGCCTTATGTATCATTCTACATTTGTAAAATTGTAAAATTGTAAAAGTTTGGACTAATAGCACATAAACACATTTAAACTTTCTAAGGAAATGTAGAAAGATTAAAAGAAAATATTTCAGCATAGAGAAAAAGAAAGAAAGTAAATTGCACTAAATAACATCTCTAGCTGTTTTCATCAGTGATTTTATTTCTCCTGCCATACAAATGCTCATTAACAATGTCACAGCTTTTTTTGCAGGCAAATTTGTGATGTAGTAGCATTATCTCATTAGTGTGCATCAAGTAGAAATGATCAACTAAGGTTAATCACACAAAACTAAAGCTGACAGGCATGAATATGACAAACATACATGTTTAAACATGTTTATAAAAGCAAAAGTCTCAGGTAGTGAGTATCAGCATATATGACTGAGTATTCATAGCATTGGTGGTACCTTATGCAAAGATGTAAAAAATGGTAAAAGACACTGTTGCATATTTTTCAAAATGGCAAACAATCTATAACAGAGACACCTACATTAAGAGAAAAGGCTAGTAGCATTTACACTGTACTGTGTTCACTGTTCCCCACGGGGCCCTTTGTGAGTGCAAAGTTAAAGATAGGATCTGTCTTCATCAGGGTCTCTACATTACTCCGTCTCTGGGAGGAGTGCGCTGGACCGCTTGCTTCTGTTTACGCAACAATATGCATATCTAAATTGATGGAAAATTTGGCTGGATGCTGAAACCTGAAAGGTAAAGGGTGTGAGTTAGTGACTTTAAATAATGTTTGCTTGCACACAGGAGGACATGTATAAATACATTTGGGCCACAACACTGCACATGTAAGATAATACACACTTCTCATGCTAGAAGAAGACGTAGAAGAAGGGTTTCTCCAAATTGGTGCATGTCATGCTGGAAAACAACATCCAACATTTAAACATTCAAACTTGCTTCGACAAGAAAACTAAATATCTTTAAATTGCTGCTCTGTGATCCAAAGCCATTTAGGGAGGGAAAAAAAGAAGAAACAATGCCAAAGTCTGTTGCACCTATTGACGTTCTTTTCTCTGAACAATACTTTAAATAGCATGTGTTTCTGCGGAACATCCCTCGTCTCCCAGTTGCCCTCCAACCATCTGATTTTATAGTCGGCAGAGAAACCTGAACATGGCTTATGGGCATACTGGGAAATGGAATGCAATACAATGAAGAATAGCAAAAAGTGAGGAGGGGTAAAAATGAGAAAGATTCAAATGCCTAGAACTTCTATAGCTGATGGCAAGGTCATCTATGTTTATAAAAACATAAATTACACATATTTAATTTAGTGAAGACAGAAATTGTGGGTTTGAATTGAGACCATGTGTCCCCCTGAGCAGTCTGATAAATAGAGCAGTTGAGAGCTGAGGCTGACTTGGAGGACTTGTTCATTAATTCTTCTCCTGGTCTTAATTGGAGCCCAGTAGGACTTCTGTTTTAAAGCAGCGTTAGCCCTTAGACAACACGCAGAGCGAGCCAGACAAAGAAGCTGGCAGAACAAAGCCAGATCCCAATTCTGCTACTGCATATTTGCTGCAGGCGAGTTGAGGCGGCCCGGACCCTCTTTTGCACTGTTTGATTTCATCACTTTTTATTGTATTACAATTTGAGATGCTTAAAACTCCTGTACTTACGAACTCTGTATTAAAAAACAAATTTAATTTGGAAAAAAAAGACACTGCACTGAAGTTGTAGAAGCATCTTGCACATAAACAAAATAAATAAATAAATAAATATTATCTATCTATCTATCTATCTATCTATCTATCTATCTATCTATCTATCTATCTATCTATCTATCTATCTATCTATCTATCTATCTATCTATCTATCTATCCACTGTGTCAATCCATCCATCAATACAGTTCATCCATCCATCCATTCACTCTGTCAATCCATCCATTTATCCCTCCACTCTATCAATCCGTCCATCCATCCATCCATGGCCACAAAGTGAGTGAGCCAAAAAATAAAAAATCCATCCATCCATCCTTCCACTGTGTCAGTCAATCCATCCATCATCTACTCTGTCCATCCATCCATTCATCCACTGTGTTAATCTATCCATCCATCAATCAATCCATGGTCACCAAGTGAGTGAGCCAAAAAAAATAAAAAATCCAGTGCATATCACCCCTGGTCCTGGAGCTCAAAACAAGTCAGAACCCACCCAGATATTTTACTATGACAAAGTCTACTGCACGACAGCCCCAAATGAAAATAATCCCAGCGATTAGCCTTCCAAACTCATTTGGGTATTTACAATGCGCTGGTGTTGTGCCGAGCCAAACCAAAGGCCCTGCTGTTGGAGTCACATGGGCCCATGAATGCAGAAGTCCACACAAAGACAGAGCGCATCACAGTCTGCTCTTTCTTTCTCTTCCGTCACCAAGCCATTCTCTTGACTATGCCACACACAACTGAGGCTTGTTCACGGACAGGGCTAAAAAACAAAATTTACACGAGAAACAAAACCCGAGCTGTGTGCTGGCTGTACACAAGCTGAGTGAAACTAACAGACCCCCTTTGAGCGGACAGGGAGCTTCCAGTGCACTGGGTTCATAAAGGTTACAAGTCCTTGGGCATAGAGGGGTCCTCTGCTAATGTTTTGAGGTGTGGTGGGGGTGGTCATATAGTAAGACGGTCATGCAGGCATGCTGAGAGAATGGTGTTATTTACAAGCACACACTGTTCTCTGTTGTCTCCTACACACTTTGGCAGTGGCCTCAGGACAAGGGCAACTAGTAAACTTACTACTGAGTTCATACAACAAAGGCTTGCCGCAGTCAAGAGTTATGCTGGCTGACCGGCCATAAACTTAGTGAAGAGATTAGTGTGGTGGCATGGATACAAATGCAGATCATGAGGTCTCTTCAGTGAAACAGTGGGCGATTGTCATTGCCTTTTTTATCATGTTCATCATCACATTGTAAGTTCGTCATTACAGTTCACAGCATGGCTGCTGTAAACACAAATGTGACCCTGGACCACAAAACCAGTCATAAGGGTCAATTTTTCGAAATTTAGATTTATACATCATCTGAAATTTACATTGACCTATGGTTTGTTAGGATAGGACAATATTTGGCCGAGATACAACTATTTGAAAATCTGGAATCTGAGGGTGCAAAAAAAAATCAAAATATTGAGAAAATCACCTTTAAAGTTATCCAAATGGAAGTTCTTAGCAATGCATATTACTAATCAAAAATTAATTTTTAATATATTTAGTTAGAAATTTACAAAATATTTTCATGCAACATGATTTTTACTTAATATCCTAATGATTTTTGGCATAAAAGAAAAATCAATCATTTTGACCCATACAATGTATTTTTGGCTATATACCCCAGCGACTTAAGACTGGTTTTGTGGTCCAGGGTCACAAATGTTTTTGTCAATTTCAACAGCTCTTTTATTATAATCAGGGATATTCTCAGTATTTTAATCATAACCATGAGACTCTGAGTACAGCCAGCAATGGGTCAATGACAAATAAGTGTGTTGACGTGTATTATGTTAAAGAAAAGGAAAAAAAAAATATTTAAAAAAAAAATCTAATTAAAATGCAAAAATTTCTTAAAATATATTGTAACGGGGTGAAGAATCACACGACAAGTAATCTAAATCAATACCCCGAAGCCTGTGATGATGATGGCTTGGTGCTCCTCACTTGTTTCCAGGGCGACGCTGATGAGGCTTCGGGACGCTCGTCACAATATATATCTTTTTTATACATGTTGGTTGCATATGAAACTTTTATACAATTTTCAAGAAATTACTATTTAATTACTCAAAAATGTCATGGCATAAAGAAAAAAAAACTACACATTTTAATGAATAATTATACAATTATGAAAAACAAAACAAAACACATGTTTGTATTACTAAAGGTTTTCTTTTCAAGAACTTCATCCTTTTAATTACATTTTTTCTTCATAATAATATAAGGCTTAACCCTAAGCATGATCTTTTTTTTTACCTTACAATACATAAATAAACAAACAAATAAATAAACAAATTTCCCGCAAACTTATTAAAATGTACATTCGTCATTATATGTATGAATTCCTTTTTAAGTAAATTATAAATACAAAACACATGTTTGTATTACTAAAGGTTTTCTTTTCAAGAACTTCATCCTTTTAATTACATTTTTTCTTCATAATAATATAAGGCTTAACCCTAAGCATGATCTTTTTTTTACCTTACAATACATAAATAAACAAACAAATAAATAAACAAATTTCCCGCAAACTTATTAAAATGTACATTCGTCATTATATGTATGAATTCCTTTTTAAGTAAATTATAAATCAATAATGTAGCAAATTAGCTCAAAAAGGAAATGTATATAAATAATTAAAATTAATTATAGTTAATTACAATTATTTATATCAGATGCCGGTAGTAACTGTAGCAGAATTAATATTACCATCAACTAATCTGTTTGTCCAGTGAACCTTCAGTGTAATTTCATATAAACTCCAAGAAATTATATTTTCATGGCTACAGAAAATAACTTTCTTACAGTTCTAGTGCATTAGAGCATGTAACAAGATTGGGTCGTTAAAGGGACATTATCCATAAACAGTGACAGAATCAGAAACTCATGTAATTTGTGCACAAAAATTTTATTAACTAAACACACAACTAGTCTAAACAAACAAACATACAATCACATATATGCGGGAAGGGCAAATGAGATTAAATGAATGAAACCATTAGAGAAACAGGGAATGAAGCTATGAAAAGGAGTCAGTTAACCACCTGAGTGGAACCACAGTGTGGTCTACAGCTTATGCTAAACCTCTGTTTTGTTTAGTTAAATGTACTAGCATTGCCTTGGCCGTTGAACGAGCGCCCGGATGCAGTCTCAGATGAAAGTCTTGATGGTTTGAAGGTTCGGTGGTGTTGGAATTGCGATCACGTTCTTCCGGGCTTGAAGAGTAATGAACTCCATAGATGTTATTCTGACTCAGTGGTGGTCTCCCAAGTGGAAAGTTGCAACATAGCTGGTCCTTCCGGCACGGGGGAGGTCCCCGGTCAGATTGGATGTCCAAGAGGCAAAGTAGTGCAGAAGAAGAGAGAAAAGTGCAAGGTTACTCTGATAGTGCCCTGTAACTTCTATGGAGGTCATACCTCCAGGGGGTCAATGAGCCAATGGTAACTTAAACTTTCAGAGGGACTCTTTGTCTTCAAGCATGGTGTTCCCCTTCAGGAACTCAAGCTGCGTCGAGATCGCTTTGGGAACGCTTCTGCGTGACCGCGTTCTGAAGCACGTGTCAAATCAGCCCAATGGAGTAGCGAGACGTCACGGGCGGGGTGACGTAAGCACCAGAAAGTATAAAAGCACATCCAGCAGAGCGCAAACCAGCTTCTGCTCTTCAGTAGCGCTCTGTGTATGTGTCTGTCTATTTACTGTTGTCTGTCCGCACAAGCATACATAAAAAACAATCATGAAAAAGTCTATGGCGAGTGAATGGCATTACAAACGCTGTGAATCACCTGGCTGTGTTTGATGAGAGCGGCCAGGCTCGCGATCCCGCTGCTGCCGAGGTAGACAGCGGCAAGCTGCTACATACTCAAGTTGCCAAAGGTCCTCCACTTGCCTTGACCCCTGCTGACACCTGATCCCCCTGAAACCATCTTTTATTCCTCCTTCAAGAAGCAACATTAGGATCAGACGCTTCATCTATCTTCCTCCGAGGAGGTGGATGTGACGAGTGTCGAGACAGAGGAGACTGTGGACTCGCCACCACAGTCCCTCGCATATGAGGTGTGATTCGTGATTATGGGGTGTGTTTCGTGCAGTCGCCAAAATAAAATATCGTTTGGCCAGCCTAGAAACAGGACGCTCATCCTAAAAAGAATTAGACGAGCATGTTCTGAATCCAGATCACAGCCTTCACGACGGGGGCCTTTCGTTTTCCCTGATCTCCATGCTGAGGTGTCAAGATCGTGGGAGAAACCGTACTCATCCCGTCTTACAGCCCCACAGTCTCGAATTATTCAAAAGAACATCGTGGGGCTGAATGATAAGGTATATGAGGCGATGCCAGTGGTGGAGCAGACACTTGCAAGCTATCTCTCCCCATCCTCAGCATCATCCCTGAAGGCCCCGAAGCTTCCCACCTGGCCCGTTAGGCTTACATCGAGTCTGGTTGGGAAAGCTTATACGGCGGCAGGTCAGGCTGGCGCATGTTTGCACACCATGGCGGTGTTACAAGCATACCAGGTTAACCTGCTCAGGGGTGGGGCTGCTGAGCGGGAGTAGCCCAAGCTGTCAAGCTCCTCATATCGCCAGTCTCAAAACAGAGCATTGCAACCCACACCCCTCCACAGAAGATCGGGGGTCAGGGCGACGCTCTCAGTTGGGGTCTTCTAGACCGAAAACGGATCTGTGGACCGTTATTTTGTCTAAGAGGACCTCGGCTAAACGGTCCTACCATTGTCAGGTCCCTGAGGGCAGCC
>NW_015505384.1:1152192-1152898 GCF_001515645.1 Sinocyclocheilus grahami
CGGTGCCCAATCCTCCTCAGTGCCCTCACGGAGGTTCATTGAAACCCCTGCCACCCTCGGTGCTTCAGGGCTCAGTGAGCTCCGACGAGCGGAAATCCCAGCTGCCGCCCGGCAACAGTACGGCACGGGAGAGCTCGCCCCCTCAAGTGAAGAGGCTACAGCAGTCAGGTCGGTTGTTCGCTCAATGCCCTCACGGAGGTTCATTGATACCCCTGCCACCTCGGTGCTTCAGGGCTCAGTGAGCTCCAATGAGCGAAATTCCCAGCTGCCACCCGGCGACGGTACGGCACGGGAGAGCTCGCCCCCTCGAGTGAGGGTGCTACAGCAGTCAGGGCACCAAACTGGCTCCTCAAATAACACCAGAGGCCAGCCTCGAGAGGCGGGTTCCCTTAGTAGATTTTCTGGTAGCGTGAAAACTTCTACCAAATATCTCAAAATGGATCCTGCAGATTGTAGAGAACGGTTACAGAATCCAGTTCGGTTCTTGTCCGCCTCGTTTAAATGGGGTCATCCCCACACTATTGGCCCCCGAGCAGGATCTGGTAATGAAACAAGAAGTAGATACTCTCTTGAGGAAGGGGGCCATAGAACGTGTTCCGCCTCTCTCGCGTCCGGGTTCCACAGCCGTTACTTCATCATTCCGAAGAAGGATGGGGGGTTGTGTCCGATCTTAGATCTCCATCTTCTGAACCGCGCTATCAAACGG
>NW_015505384.1:1154856-1180763 GCF_001515645.1 Sinocyclocheilus grahami
AACAACGGATGCCTCTCTCACGGGCTGGGGAGCAGTCATAAGTGGCCGCTCTGCCCAGGGTCTGTGGGAAGGCCATCATCTCTTTTGGCACATCAACTGCCTGGAGATGCTGGCCGTGTTTCGAGCTCTGACACACTTCCTTCCAGACCTAAGGGGGCATCATGTGCTTGTCCGCACAGACAACACATCGGTGGTCTCCTACATCAATCGGCAGGGGGGTCTGCGTTCACGCCCCTTGTACAAGCTGGCGCTCGGACTTGGTGTCCCTCCTCAACGGCTCTTCGCTGGAGATTCCTATCAGGAGGTTGGGCCAGGTGCTGAGGCCCGGGGGATGGAGGCTCCCCCCCCCCGAGGTGGTGGAGCTCATTTGGAGGGAATTTGGCCAGGCGGAAGTGGATCTATTTGCATCGCAGGAAACGACACACTGTCCGCTCTGGTTCGCCCTCACGCATCAAGCTCCACATCCAGTTCTGGAGAGGGTACGCCAGGATGGAAGACACCCACTTATCACTCGTTTCCTCCATGGCACCCTGAGGTACAGCACACTAAGGTGCCCTCAGGGGACCTGGCTGTGGTTGTGGAGGGCTTATGCAATGCCCCCTTTGAACCCATAGAAGAAGTTTTGGTCAAGTTGCTCACGCTCAAGACCATCTTTCTCCTCGCGATTTCCTCACTTTCTGTTTCGTGCCTGGAATTTGCTCCAGGCATGGTTAGGGCATTCCTTTACCCGAGGGCCGGGTATGTCCCTAAGGTGCCCACTTCTTCACCAGGGCCCATAGTACTTCAGGCATTCTGTCCTCCTCCATTCCAGGAAGTAGGCCAAGAAAGGCTTAATCTGCTGTCCAGTTCGAGCACTGGACGCTTACACACACAGAGCTGCCCCGTGGCATAAGGCAGATCAGCTGTTGTTTGTTTTGGTCCGCCAAAGAAAGGATCTCCGGCGACCAAGCAGACCATGAGTAGGTGGGTGGTCGAGGCCATCTCACTAGCTTACGAGTCCTCTGGCCTCCTGTCTCCTATGGGGGTCAGAGCGCACTCGACCAGGAGTATGGGAGCCTCCAAGGTTTTCAACTTGGGTGTGGCCTTGCAGGACATTTGTGCTGCGGCGGGCTGGTCCTCTCCACACACTTTTGTCAGCTTTTTCAATCTAGACCTGGCATCTACCCCAGGTTCCCAAGTTCTCCCTTCAGGATGTGCTCGTAAGATATACACACACAGGCAGGGACTTGGTAGTATGGCACAGTGGGTATTCTCATTCCCAAAGCGATCTCGTCGCATCTCGAGTTCCTGAAGGAGAACGTCTCTAGGTTATGTATGTAACCATGGTTCCCCGAGGTGAACGAGAAGCTGCGTCGAGATCTCTTTGGGAACACCTCTGCGTGACCGCGTTCTGAAGCACGTGTCAAATCAGCCCAATGGAGTAGCGAGACGTCACGGGCGGGGTGACGTAAGCACCAGAAAGTATAAAAGCGCAACCCGCAGAGCGCAAACCAGCTCCGATGAAGTAGCGCCTGCAGGGATGCCGGGAGTATGGCAAAGAGACACATACGCAACCTAGAGACGTTTTACATATGTAACTGGATTGGTTGTTGATGCCAAAACTATTAAAGATTCTTATAATACTAATATGTTCCATAGGTATCAATCTATAATATACACTATTGTTTAGATAATCAAAATACGAATTCATAGATACCAAACATGGTATATGTGAGGTTACATTAACTAGTGATTCTATCATAATGCATGCATAAAACAGTATACAACACAAAAGACAATAAACAAGAACAGTAATAACACACACAATGACCTGGGGATATGCATTTAATTCATAGAAAGGTCTGGCTATGAATTAATGAGTCCTTTCCTATGGGCAGTGGGTGTCTGTTTCGCAGTTACTTCCAGTAGGGTGAGGTGAATACCATTGGGCCATAAAAGCTATGTTAATTGGCTGTACTGTCGTTTACAGATGTCCCGGCACCCAGTCCGATTGTTGGGTGAGCGGTCTGTTGGATTATTTGTTAAATATGACAAATAATAACGTGTCTGATTTGTCCATCCGTTACAATAAATAAATAGATACAAAAAAACAAACAAAAACATCAAGTCATTGAGCCATACACCTCACAATCTCATCGGATACAAAAGCTAGCAAACAAATTTCCAGCTACCATCTTCTGCTGGAACACTTTTAAGGCCAGTACTGTTCAAATCCTCTATGAATCAATCTTAGATAAATCATTTTTAAAAGGATTGGGAAGGACTGTAGTGTCTTTCCATGAACATAAAGCAGCCTGATGTCCTTTTTTTAAAAGAAGATGAAGAAAAAACATTTTCGCTTTACTGCCAAACAACACATAAAGACCTCGAGAGAGAGAGAGCTGATATGAAACGAGCCAAGCACAAATATACAGAATAGAGGTCAAAGGCTGTTAGTGCAGGACATGAAATCACAACCTGACACAAATGGACACACAAATGGAATCTACCTCACCACACGTCCCCCCCCCAATTACTTACAGGCCTGAAGATGCTAACTGAATTACCTGTGATGGCTAATCCATCCATCATGACCACCAGGAGCCATGAATCAAGCATCCAAATGGTCAAGGGAACAGGTCTCAGCATCCCCACTTAGGGCGCCATGTCTCAGGATCTGTAGTCTCTTTGCAGAGTAAAAGGATTGATATGATGGATACTGGAGGAAAAATCAATACAATGAAAACAGAAGGAGCATCAAGACTGCATCTTGGGGCATCCAGCACTGTAAATAATCAGGTCACACATTAGTTTTAGAGCATTATAATGCTGATAGCAATACGCCAACTCCAGAAGTCATTAAATTAGCAATTCTTACCAGACTGACATAAGTCAGGAAGTATGTTAGTGGGAGGACCAGTGATCTGCCTGAATGACAAAAGGTTGCTGCCATTTATAATAGAGACATGCTAAAGATGCTCAATAAAGAAAGAGCTGCACAATGAGAGGTCCTAATAGAGTTTTTTTTTTTTAAATCTGTGCTTTGATTGTAGTGCAGCACCTAAAAGTCATGTGTGGTGATTTATCACAGATTTGCAATCGCTTTGATATCATTCTGATAGATAATGTCCATGAAAAGTTCATATTTATAATCTGCATTATAGTCTGTGTGCAATTTTCATGTGTGTATTTAGTCTGGATGCATATTGCACATCAAAATGGAGAGTGCAGACTGAAATCACCAGTTCCAGTCTGATTGGATTGTACAACTTAGTTTCTTAGGAAACCTTTCCAGGTTACCAGCATTAAATATTTGGATGATATTCAGAGTTTAGTTTGAGGCACTTAGATGCACATTAACTAGATGTCCATGAGCAAAACTATATATTCCATAAAACTATATATTGTTTTTGAAGTTAATAATAATAATAATATAACTGTATTAATTGTATATAATGGTTAGATAACCATTGTTATAATACAATATCAAATTGTAATTCATATTTGTAAAAGTGCATTCACATTGGAAACATTTCAGCTAAAACTTGCAGGAAAATTGGTCTACTTTCTGTTGTCAAGTGTAGTGATGCATGAAGAACTGCTAACCAAAACTTTCAAACCAAGTAGCTTTCTGTTGAATAACAGCAAATTTGTGTGAACAGTTTGAACTTGATGTGAAATCTGCATGTGGTAATCTTTTACCATCTCTAAAAAAATCCAGTTTTGCATGGATTCCTTTTGAAATGACTGGATTTTGCCTGCGAAAATAAACTTAATAAGCTGTACATATTAAAAAGTTTTGGATAAACAATTTCTAATCACAAATTCTACATACATTTAGTGCTTTTGTGTGTGTGTGTTTTCACTAGTCGATTATTATGGCATCATCTATTTCATATAACTCTGCCTTTAAAAGTCATGCAAATCAAAACAAACTGTGGCTGGCCACTTTACATCTCAGTTAGGTGATCTCTTCCTATCTATGTAGGTGGTTCTTGGCCAGAATAAGTTGAAATGAGGGCCGGTGTTTACGCTGCAAGTCAAAAGTCTGGCTACACTTGTGTATATGTATGGAGTGATATTTTCCTGAGGCTGTTGTGTCTCTTAGACCGATTGACAGTTGTATGACAGGGCTGGGAGTTCAAGAGCTTAAAAAGAGTGAGAGAGCCTTTCTGGCTCTTGTTTTGACAGATAGTAGTTCTCGTGTTATTTCTGTGGCTAAACCCACAGGTGTTTTCAAATGCTGCTCATGTCCTCTCCTCTAAACACAAGCTGAGTTAACGGTCTCCATTCTCCCCACGCTGTAGCATGATAGCTATGGTAAATGACTCGGTATATCACTGGGTTATTATGACAATATTCACTCTTGGCTCATTCATCTATCACCGTTTAAGACATGTCAAATGGTGGCACTTCAAAATTAAATCGCATTGCTATCTTGACTTGAAGCGTTCTGGTGGAGATTGTTTGCCAGTTTCGCGAAGTAGGATGTGAGTAGGATGTGTGATGTGAAAGAAAACCATTAAAAACTTGACCCACACGGATGAACGCTATAAACACACCATATCTCAGTGGAAAGAAAGGACACAGATCATTTATTAATGGCCTTGCTCCAGACCAAACAAATGCAACCTTCTTAATGTTTTCTAAAATCTATATAAATTAACGTATAGAGCTTCACATCCATGACCTTTTAACCTTATGGTTTATATTCTCAATACATTTCTTCTCACTATAAGTAATATGAAACACTTGGCTGATGGCCCACTGACATCACATTTTTTGCAAATATTATCTGAGGCAATAACTTTGAAAAATGACACAAAAATAAATACCTTGCTGCGTTGCAGTATGGAGAAAGTAATCTATCTATAATAAACTGTGTTTTTTGGAGCGAGTAGGGAATGTGTGTATTAAGTTAACACACAGAAATGTTTTAGGACACTGAGGTAGTCACAAACCAACAGGCCTGCATAATATAAACAGGCTTTTCCCGAAAAGTGTCCTCATCTCACATTTGACATTCCTGCAGTAATTAGCTGAGGCAGACTGCTCTCTTCCAGAGCTTTCAGGAAGTGGTTTTGCTGGGGCTAAATATATATTAGAGTGTGTTGTTTCAGCTCAAGCAATGTAAATGAAACAGGCATTTATCAGGTGGCAGAGGATTTATGGGCACAGATCGCACCTTCTTTAGTGGCTTGGCTCCCAGACACTGTGCCAAGAGGACACATGGAGAGAGAAAGGTGAACACTAGGCATTTCACAGAACTCCAAATAAATCTGAATTTAATCAAGATTTGGTTAAAAACTATGGTTATGCTCAAAGCTTTTCATAGGTGAAGAAGGGATCAGTGTGAAAAAGATGGTTAACATAAAAAGAGATCTGTAGTTATCCTGGGGCAATGTCTGTAATTAAATTGAGAAAAATAATTTAGATTAATCTCTATTGAATTATGTGAGGAATCTTTGTGGAGATACATGTATTTTCTAAGAATCTGAGGACAAATTCTTGTCTCCCACACTAATACAGAACTCAAGCTGACTAGAAGATTCTAGGAAAGACATTTTTGGGAACTCATGATTATGATTTAGCATTCATTCAAGTGAAACGGACACTCTCAGGTCCCTTTGGAGAACCATGGTTACAGTCGTAACCTAGGGACGTTCCCCTTCAGGAATTTGAGCTGCATCAGAAATGCTTTGGGAACGAGAATACCAACTCCGCCATGCTGACAAATGCCTGTCTAGTGTGAAAACCTATGGGCACATCTAAGACAAAAGCACTCTAGAGCCTGGAATTGTTCCCACATCTAGGTTATAAAATCGAACAAAGGTGAGTGAGCATGACCAGCCCACAGCATTGCAGATGTTGTTTAGCAAAACACCTGACAGAAAGGCTTTAGATGCCGCCATGCCTCTAGTTGAGTGGGCCCTGACCCCCAGAGGAGAGGGGAGATCAGAGGACTTGTAAGCCAGGGAGATAGCCTATACTATACACCTGCTTAATGTCTGCTTGGTTGCCGGGAGACCTTTCTTGAGCAGACCAAAGCAGACAAAAAGTTAAAGATAATTTTTCCTCCACAGGGCAGCTCTGTGGACACACCAAATTAAGTTTCTTAAGTTTCTGGCTCCCGAAATGGAAGAGGAAAGAATGCCTGCAGCACTATGGGCCGTGGACCAACAGTGGGCATCTTCGGCACATAGCCCGGCCTTGAATGCAAGAAGGCTTTCACCATTCCTGGTGCAAAATCAAGACATGAGGGACCACAGAAAGGGCCTGAAGGTCACCAACTCTCTTGAGAGACGAGATGGCTAATAGAAACACTGTCTTTAGTGGCAAAAACTTTTCCAAAACCTTCTCTAGACATTCAGAAGAGGCCTTACTTAACCCATATATGATCACAGCCAGCACTGTAGCAACCGGTCAGTTAACTGGGTCCAGCTGATGATCTCCGCACCATGAAGTGCAACGCTTCCAATTTAGGGAGTACAGTTTCCTCGTGGAGGGAGCTCTGGAGTGGAGAATGGTCTTAACAACCTCAGTTGAGATACCAGAAGCTATGAGTTGTACCCCCTCAGAGGCCACACCCACAATTTCCACAAATTGTGCCGCCCGCCTGAGTCAGAAGGTCCCTCCCGATCGGAATCTCCCATGGAGACTAGGGATGTAACGATTAACCACAAGCCGGTTGAAAATCGATTTAAATATGTGACGATTCAAATCAGTTGATATGCTAAACAAATCGTGATTCAATTAGGGGTAGGAGTTTATATGAATGTATGTGAGGGGAACTTACTGTCTTTAGAAAAGTTTAGATGGTATTTTTTCTTTTCATCTTGCCTCTGTATAATGCCTTATAAAGTTCATAAGTGCAGCCCTGCTTTGTTTACAGCGGAAACCAAGGAAACGCTTTAAGCGCCACCTGTTGGCAGAGAGTGAATCTGCGTCTCATTCAGCTTGTCCGCTGTTTCATGCAGATAATTTTATGTATAGTTTCACAAAACTGAATTCAAACCATTCTGTTTTTGCTTCAAATTTCGAAATTATAGAATGTAATTTAGATTAAAAACTGCTTATGTTGCATGTATGCAGCATCTTTGTTTGGATCATGATTAAAATGCAGTGGTTGCCTCTAATTTTAAATGGAAAGAGCACAGACAAAGCCTTATTTTGTTTATAGGAAGATATTTCTTTATTTGTGTTACTTATTTATTTGATTTGGGGCTTGTTTTAAAATTTCAATTTAGTTTTGTTATTTACATTTACATAAAATGTTGTTATTTAGCAGACAATTTTATCCAAAGCTACTTACAGGACAATGAGGACAATAGAAACAATCAATACCAACAAAAGAGCAATGATATGCAAGTGCTATATTAGTATATTATTATAGTGATATATTTCAATTTCACAAAGAAGCAGTAATAAAAGGACAAATTTGATTTATAATTTGTCCTAAATCTAATTTTGTTAAAAAATCGTGAATCGAATCGAATCGTGAAATCAAAACAGTGAATAGAATTAAATCGTGACTTCAGTGAATCGTTACTTCTCTAATGGAGACCCATCGAGAAGGGACACAATGTCCGAGAACCACACTCGGAAGGGCCAGAATGGGACTACTAGCAGTAGACTGACCCCATCCCGACAGACTCTTTCCAGAACACCAGGGAGCAGAGCAATCAGGGGAAATGTGTACAGACTCAGCCTCAGCCACGTCTGTACCATGGGATCCAATCCCAAAGGAACTGGATATGTGAGGGACCAGTGAGTGGTCTCCCGAGATGCAAATAGGTCTACTTGAGCCTGGCAAAAAATGCTGCAAATCTGACCCACAACCCTGGGGTGGAGCCCCACATTCCCCGGACCTCGGCCCCTGCCTCGACAGGTCGTCTGCTACCTGATTGAGGCACCCAGGGATATAAACTGCCCTCACAGAGAACAGCTTCCACTGGGCACACAGGAGGATCTTGTGTGCCAGTTTGCAAAGTGGGCACGACCATAGACCTGTTGGTTGATGTACGAGACCACCGATGTGTTGTCTGTCTGGACAAGCACATGATGGACTCTGAGGTCTGGGAGAAAGTGTTTCAGAGCTTGAAACACTGCCAACATCTTCAGGCAGTTTATGTGCCAAGAGATGATTGTCTCTCCACAGACCTTGGGCTGAGCGACCATCATGATTGCTCCCCAGCCCGTGAGGGATGCATCCATCGTAAGCATTACACAACAACAAGGAGTTCCCAACACAGGACCCTGGTTCAGGAACTAGGGCTTCTTCCACATGACTAAGGCACGAAGGCATCGCCGCGTAACCTTGATCAAGCGAAATGGGTTGCACTTTGGGGAAAACCCTTTGGTCCTGAGCCACCACTGCAAGGGTCTCATGTACAGCAGACCAAAAGGTATCTCATTGGACACAGCTGCCATGAAACCCAACAATTTCTGAAACTGTTTCACAGTGAGTGACTGGCCTAGCTTGGCACTGTTCACAGCTGCAAGAATCAAATCGATACGAGCAGGAGAAAGACGTGCCTGCATTGTTGTCGAATCCCACACCACGCCAAGATAAGAGGTCTTCTGACCTGGAGAAAGCACACTCTTCTTGGTGTTCAGTCTTAACCCCAGGTCTTACATATGGGCGAGGATGACATGTCGATGCCAAACCACCATATGCTCTGATTGAGCTAGAATTAACAAATCGTCAATGTAGTTCAGTATGCGGAAATTCCTGGAGTCTGAGAGGAGCCAAGGCAGCAACCACACACTTGGTGAAAGTGCGGGGTAGCAGCGCTAGACTGAATTGAAGAACCTGGTATTGGTATGCTTCAACCCCAAAAGCAAACCAGAACTTCCTGTGTTTGAGAAGGATGGAAACATGGAAGTATATGCCCTTAAAATCTATGGTGACGTACCAGTCGTCAGACCTGATTTGTGTCACGACCTGTTTCAATGTCATTATCTTGAATCTGAATGTCTTGACAGAGCAAATTGAGTTGGTGCAGATCTATGATAGGACGCAACCCCCATCCTTCTTGGGAACAATGAAGTATCGGCTGTAAAACCTGGACTCCCTCTCGAGCAGAGGGGCACACTCTATAGCCTCCTTTCTCAGGAGGGTAGCCACTTCTTGTTCCATCACCAGAGCCTGCTCGGGGCCTACCAGAGTAAGTGTGACCCCGTTGAATCAAGGCGGACGAGAACCGAAATGGATTCTGAAGCCTCTCTCGACAGTCTGCAGGACCCACTGAGACACGTTTGGCAGAGGTTTCCACGCTGCCAGATTGTCTACTATGTTGGGCTGCGTGATAAATCGCGATTAACACAAAATCTCACATAATTAGACCAGTCTAGTGCGATTATGATATCGCAAAGGCTGCGATTATGTTTTTATATGCAGCTTGTCTGTGAAGCACAGCTTTTTGATCAGTAGGAAGTGCTGCTCCGTCTGGAATTACTATGAGTTTGAGTCGCTTATAATGTGCATTTGTAAAAGCAACACTCATCAAACATCATCATTATAAATATGCTTTATTATCATGAAAATACCTTAGAAGGCTTGAAGAACAGTGATAGAACGACACCCATAGGCATTTCAATATTAAATATTTCGAATATTAATACTGAATAAAATGGCAAAAATAAAAACAACTAGCTATGTTAGCTGATTACCTTAAAAATCAATAGATATTGCCATTAGTTCATACTGCTGTAAACACTTTCTCCGACCAGCGAATGCGCTGAGACCTGTTTTCCAGCAGACATTCAGATTTCCCTCCATTTTTGAATGTAAAACCTACATCTCAAAATCCAATCAATGACCAACGAAATGAACCAAAGCCCTACCGTACATTTTTTATTTTTTGATAATACTTCAATAATTGATGTATGTCACAATACAGAAGAAAAGATCTGTTGCTACTTCTGTTTCATTGTGACGTTAAGAACTTTTGCAATCGCCAAAGTATGTTGTAGTCACCTCAAGAACCCTATTCAATGAAAATGGCGCTTGATAATAGAAGAGTTTTTTTGCTGAACTTAAGGTGCTGCACAGGAGTATTGAAGCGCTTTGAAAAGTTTTCTTAGTAGTGTACACCAGCTTTATGTTGCTGGACCTTCTTGTCATGGAAGCATTCTTACAGATGTTGTTTTCCTCAGAATTGCCATGATTGCTACTGGCAAGACCCCAAACACACAGCGCACAATGATGGTATAGACTGTGAAGACTCTGACCCTAATTAGGGCATAGCAAGGCCTCACTATGAAAAGGAGTCTGCACACTCTCTCTCTCTCTCTGTCTTGTTTGTCAAAGTTAACCACACACTCCTCATCTCTAAAACATTGGCCCTAAAGCCATGTAAAGCACAGTAATAAAAACATACAGAAGATCAACATCTCTCCTTACTCTTATGAAGGACTGGGTCACATTCTCCTCATGAGCATTTTGTTAAAATCAGAACTAAATATTTCACGCCACTCAGCCCGCAACAATTATTGGAGGACGTGTGAAGAGCATGACTGCCCGTCTTCATGCCATTCATGCATTTATTTCTGCATTCAGGCAGCAGGACAGACGCAGCATCAGTTGGTGGGCTCTCAGGATTCCTAATGAAATAATGCCATGCTAACCAAATGGGACTAATTCAGCATACAAGGCCCAAATCCTATCACTGATGTGTCAGATGTCATCAGAGCATTAGCGAATGAAGACCCCCTGCATGGAGAGAGTAAACAGTTTATAAAAAATCACTCGCAGATGCACGCAAGGTCAGTCTCATGGAGAAGTCAGTGAGAGGTGTGCTTAACAGAATACTGCTGACAACATGAGATGCATTCACTACTGCAGCAAAACCCGCAATATGCGTTTATATGAAACTCATGCTGTTACTTAACATAATTTTTAGGCTATGTAGCTATAAATAGAAGTTGAAGTCCTAGCTTTTTACATTTGTAGTGTAATCGAGTAAACAATTGCAGTGTTGTACATTGATAAGGCTTTTTTTCTGTGCACAACAATGGTAAACTAAGAGATTAAATTGTAAGTTTAAGGTGAATTTTTACTCACCCTAATGATGATCCAAACTTGTATCTTTCTTACATGGAACACAAAAAGAGAAATTAAAAATCTGGTTCTGTTTGCTCTCTTCTATGCAATAATAATGAATGGGAACTGAAGCTTCCTAAAATCACCATAAAAGTATCCAAAATATAACAATAATAAGTATGATATTATATCGTATCACATTATATTATATTATATTATATTATATGAATTATTATTAAACCCTTCAATAGCATCTATCTAGTAGGCTCTGGGAAAAATAACTATTTTTAATATATGCACATGGGAATAATTGTTTTTAAATAATTTTATGCAAATTAGGAGTTTTGTCCCAAATCCAGCAAGACGTAAACAGCTTTCAGCATTTGAATGATGTCTTTATTTTTTCTTCTTCCATGAAACTACAATACCACAACAAAAAAGTGTATATATATATATATTTGTAAAAATGTCATTAAATACAGTTACACCAGCCAGAATTTCTTCTAGTGATGAACTGGATAAGAACTGTCCTGATCAAAGCTGCCAGATCCAACAACAAATACATGTTCAAGAATCCGGTAAAATGCATTTAATGTTCGCATTGTCTAATAAAGGAAAATAAACTAGTTGCTACTTAAGGAAATGTATTTTAGTATAAAATGTGATATTTATCTAGCCTGTTATTCAGATCATTATATTTAGTTGACTGAATAGGATCCTGTAGAGTAGGTTAAATTACATAGTATCACTCAAATAGGTTCTCCAACTAATGTAAATCAATATTTACATTACAATATTTACTTGGAACGATTCTCATTCATTGAAACTGCATGGAAGAAAGGAACCAGCACAGTCTTCAAAATGTATCCTTTTGTGTTCCATGGGAAAAAAAGTGATTCATTTGGGCTTGGAGCAACATGAGGTAACTAAAAGATTTAAATTCTAAGGTGAACTAACCATTTATAGTAATACATTAAATTGAAAACAAAGTTTAACCTTCATGTACCTCTTAATTGTTCTATGCAAACACAGCACTTTGTGGACACATACTCTAAGGACCCAATTCGACAAAGTGTGAGAGCGATAACAAATATGAAAAATGTGAAGGAGCAGTGCAATGAAATGTCAGCATCTAATGGAGTCCAGGTTGTTAAAGTAAGCTCTCTGAGCACCTGCCGTGCACACAGCGGAGCTGCTGCGTATGCGACCTCTGCCCTGTGTACTCATTGTAATGTGCTGAGGATGGTGGAGAGGACGCCCAGCGCAACAAAGCTCATTTACAGCTGTATACAGCGGCGTACATATAGAGCACTATAACGTACAGCAACGCCAGACCGATCAATATCACAGTCAATACTTTCATTTTCATCCAATTTTAATGTATTTTGAAATGTATTTTGGCTTGTGCTGCGACATCCTTCAGAAAAAGCAATGAAAATGGGGCCATGATCATTTTAATCATTACCTGCAGTCTGGGAGAGTCAGTCAGATGAGAACTTGAGGGTGGAGCGAGGCGTAACGAAGACTCTGTCTCCTAAAGTCAGATCACCATGTTCTTGCAAGTTCCCACACAGAATCATTAGAGGCTAACAGCAGGAAATACGATGACATTGCTATTAACACCCAGAAAGCCATTACTTAATTAATTAATGGCCTCAGCTTTAATTAAGTAATGAGGTCCTGTTTTATCGCCGGATGCGTGATAGCAGACTGCGAGGAGATCCCTCACATACATCTAAAATCAGAAACGAGGGCTGTTAAATGTGACAACCAGTGAAATGTCACTCTGTCAAAGATAATGAGTAATATCTCACCCCAGAATCTATTTCCTGATGAATTAAACATTTGAGATTACACTACAAACAGCTGGATACTGGCTGATTCATGAGAGCCATAAAGACATATCCAATCTCATTTTAATCTCCATTATTCATAAAGCGAGAAACATCCCACACGGTATCTGTTCAGTAATTACCAGCACTATCATGATGATGTTTAGGAACAACTGCTATACTGGATCTATATTTCCCATGATTCTGATGAGCCATGCGGGATTTCTTTTTCATCAGAATGCAGCAATGGATATAAAATGTGTAGCATTTCAACTTGACAACAGCGATATATTATGAACTCAGCTGAAAATTGTTATATAGTTTATGCTCATATTTAGCCACATCCAAACTTTTTCACCCTTGGAGGCAAAGTGAGTTTAATGTAATTAGGGACACAGATTCCTTACACACTAGACAGCATGCCGTGTGATAAATGACTATTCATTGGGGACAACAAGCAACAGCAGGTCACATGCCTCTCCCCCCCCCCCTCTTCTCTTTCCAAACAAAAAGAACCCTCAGGGACATTGCTGATACTCACAAACTATTCTGTACAATGCCTGCGTGTGTTTGTGGTTATCTCGCATGGAGCACAGGCAAAGCAACTTAGACCCCCTAGGTTGTGTGGCCAGTGAATTGGATCTCTCTCATAGAATCCTGGCAGCCGGCCATTTGCTCGACTATTAAACTTCAAAAGTAAGAAATAAGTTTATTCAAGTGTGCTATTAGTATACTTCTTTTAAACTAAAAATAGAAAAGTATACTTTCAGTCTACATTTTATGTACTTCTCAGAAATGTGCTTTATGTACTTCTCAGAAATATTCTTATAATGAGATTACAGAACATTTGACTTATACTTAGAAAAAGTCTAAATATATTTGAGCTATACTTGTGCTCCTAAAATCCATGTTTTCATTATTATACGGTAGGGGGCACTATTACACATCTTCTGTACAGAATTTCCAAAACACAAGTGAAGAAGAAACCGAAACAACAGATGCTTCCACATGTAATGTGACACGATCAGACATAAAACAGCATCAAAACTGTGTAACGTTATGGAATAAAATGTTGACCCATGAAGAGGTAATAATGACTGTCAAGCTTCGGTGTGTTGATCGACTCCATCTACATTTTAATTACCATTCTGAATCCAATTCCAATTTTTTTTTGTTGTTGTTATAAAACACATTCAAGTGTTTAGGAAAAAAGAATGCATGAAGCTAGAATAAAATGTTTTTGTTTACAAGCAGATACCCTGCTCTTTCTTTTGATGTTTTGTATGTTCAGATATTCATAACAAAATATATCCAAATTAATACCTGAATAGGGACATAGTAGAACACTTAAAGTGTGATGTTAGTTTTCTTTTTCTAAAGTGAACTTTACGAGTATACTTGCAGTATAAAACTACTAAACTAGTAGTTTACTGAGACTATATTTCAAAGTGTACTAAAAATGCTACAAGTATTTAATTAGTAAACTATCAGAATACCTATAAGTTCACTTTTAGTAGAGTTGCAGTACAAATTAAAAACAGAGATGTAAACTAGTACTCAAAGTTTACTACTGTTATACTTAAAGTATGCGTAAAAGCATACTTTTATATACTAGAAAGTGGGCCAATTTAGTCCCAAGGAGTATCTTTTAGTAGAGTTGCAGTACAAATTAAAAACAGAGATGTAAACTAGTACTCAAAGTTTACTACTGTTATACTTAAAGTATATACTTTTATATACTAGAAAGTGGGCCAATTTAGTCCCAAGGAGTATTGAAATAGTACACTTACATGTGTACTACTAGTACACTGGTATTTGTAAACTTACTACATAAAGTATATACTGTACATAAAATACATGAAATATACTTGAAATTTACTTAAGTATACTTATTTTTGGTAAGGGATACCAAGGTACCTATACTAAAAGTGAGCTGTCTAATAAGAACATAACAGTGCAGTCTACTATAACGCTGTCCACTCCTGTTCATCCAGTCCTCTTCACTGATAAATCTGGATGAAGGGGGTTCTGCTGCTGAGCAGATTGAATCAAACTGCATGATGCAGGTCTGACCACTTTTTTTTTTGACTTAGCACCAGTCAACCGAGCTGGGTCACAGGTGCCTAGAGGAAAACAATATCTCATTTCAGTGCAGCAATAAGATTTGAGTGGAGTTACATCAAATTGCACAGCCGGAATGCACTCTCTTTTACTGGGTGGGAATTAATTGCAATACGTACCTTCTCCCTTGTTATCTGCCTTCCGCTCTTTTCAGACATTGCTTCCCTTTGACCTTTCCCGACCTTAAACCAAACCACAATATGCTGAACAGATGGAATGTCCTCAAGTCAGAGGTCATCTTTCTCTTTTTGCTCTTCCTGTCTCTTGCTAAGATCTGTCATTCTAAACCATTATCTGTGACTCGCAATCAATACTGTAATTGAGGTGGTTGTTGGAAATGAGCAAGTTGATTCACAATACTCTCCATTCCCACATGTTGACTATTACTGACCGTTCCTGATGACAACAAAGCATTCTTTTTCTAGTCTCTTCAGAGCTTTTCGCAGTGCGCTTAAATCAGGGTTATTGTCTTTTTATACCCCTGATTAAGAACACTTTTAACCCTGGGTTAAGCAATGTTTCAAACTTGTCTGGGCTACGTACTGTAAACCTGATTCAGTGCACTGCTAGCAACACTTTTGCAACTCTAACACCATTTTGTGGTGCCAAAGATATACAGTGTAAAACTATGCAGTGTTAGAAAGTTACATTGAGAGCATCAAATCACCAATCACAAACAAAATAGCGCTTAGCTCATTAAATATTCAAGTTGTACAAACGCATAAGCTTTCACGTGATGGTTTTAGTTTGGATGTTGGATGTGACTGTAAACACATAAACTGAAGTTGTATTTGTTTATGCATTTGGAGACATTAAACAGAAAGTGGATTTACATAGTGACATTTTCACAGATGGACAAACAGTTAATCATTAAAATGGGTCACACACTCATTGCAAACTATTTATTTAGTTAATGTTATTGACCTGTTAAATCTGTAAATAAGAATGTTAACCCTGGGTTTAGAAATGTACAGTTGAAATCTTGAAGCTTGAAAACCCATGATTAATTACTAACCGATGGGTCAAATATCAACAATATGAAACATACGTTTATCCAAGGTTTAGTGTGGCCCTTGGCTAACTATTTAACCCTTTACAAAAAAGTTAGCATTAATTCAACTGAAAGAGTTTGAATTGTGCAAAATAATAAATGGATGCATGGTGTTCTTCGGCTTGCAACTTCAGTTAAACTGAAATCTGACCTTTGTTAGGTCAAGTCAAATCGTGTTCATGTATAAATGCTTGTTCCTGTCAGCTGTCCTTATCTTAACCACTAGGCAAAAACATTCAGACCCAATGAAATGGGATTCCTTATCAAAGCTTATACAAAAGGACAACTGTTCCTGAGTAGTTAGAGCTAAAGCTCTGGACAGAACTGTCTCTGCCCTGTAGGTCTCAATCTCAATATAGACCTTAATCCAACCAGACTGTTTTCAAAGAATAATAAAAGGACCTTGATGGTTACCAAAGGGAATACGACAGGTTTTGAAGGTCAAAAATGATAAACATTGCAAACAGGGCACAGAAATTATGAATATAATCTATTTGTTTTTCTTAAGGCTATGGTATGCTATACATGTCAACCAAAATATAGACAACACACAGCCAGGGAGACAAACAAATAATCATGTCTGGATTTAGTCAATGCACATTAAAAAGGCCTTGCTTAATTATTAGACAGGCTTACACATTTCAAGGTAATCGTCCCTGTGCTTGTGTGTGTGAGAGTGTGAGTGTGGTTTGTTTGTGTGAAACAGACAGAACAAAAACATAGGTGTACAGGCCATGCGTGTACACTTCCAGACTGCTGAAATGTCTAAGTCTAAATCTTTTACAACTCAGAATAAATTGGCATTGCTCTTGGGGATACAAACAAACCCTGGGCTGAAATCAAACACTACAAGATGTGCAGGCCATCAATTCTGAATACTGATTGTTGAGAATGTATTTACCATAGGTCTTAGGCAATGGATCCCCTGGTGACTGGTTTGGCAAGGCCTTTTAACCCCGAGGGACTATTCAAGAATAATAATAAAAAAAATAAAAATAAAGAAAGAAAAGACAAAGAAAAAAATCTTGACTCTTTTTCTATATTGCTGGTAAAAAAAAACAGCGCTGCCAGTCAGCAACTTATGTTATGCTCTGCATGCTGGTACACAGCTGTAAAGGTTCTTAGAATGAGACGCCGGGGTTCTGGTTCACCAGCATGGAATGTTGTGTGTCAACTGACTAGAATAAGCTGTGCTTTGGATCCTTATGCACTGGTTGACCATCATATGATGTTGGTGTGCTGGTTGACCAGTATGGGATAGTGGTTTACTGACTGACAATCACAGGATGCAGGTGTGCGGGTTTATCATCACATGATGCTGGTTTACAGGTTGATCACCATGGGATACTGGTGTACTGGTTGACCATCACAGAATGCTGATGTACTGGTTAATCATGTCACGGAATGCTGGTATACTAGTTAATCATCATGGAATGCTGGTGTAATGGTCCTTTCAGACAGTACGCGGAATGCGCTGCGCTGGCCGCAACGTAGCCCTTCATATACAAAGTGATGTATGTGCTACGCTGGTCAGAGCAAAGTAGGTGGAGCTCCAGAAATTCCAACACATACAGTACTAGCTGTTCATCCATTTTGCTTTCCGCACTTGTTTGTATGTCTCGTTTCTATTGTCTGCTCGGGTAATCGTCACAGATCGCAGTGGCGAAAGTTTAACTATTTTGAACTTTGACCGCGGCGCGCACACTAGCCAATGATGTGCTCCACTGAGCATGCGCTTTGGTCAACGCAGCAACCGTCCTTGCACCGCGCAAGCCATTGAAATTAATAGGTTTCATAGTGCAGTGGTGCCATTGTTGCGTTCTGTCTGAAAGGCCCATAATGGTTGACCATCACGGGATGCTGATATACTGGCTGATCATCACAGTGTGCTGGTGTATTGGTTGACCATCACAGAACTCTGGTGTACTGGTTGACCTTCATGATATGCTGGTGTACAGGTTAATCATCACTTGATGCTGGTATACTGGTCGACCATCATGGGATGCTGGTGTAGTTGTTAACCATCACGGGATGCTATTGTACTGGTTGAGCATCACAATATGATCCTGTTCTGGTTGACCATCACGGGATGCTGGTGTATTGGTTAACCATCACATGATGCTGGTGTACTGCTTAATCATCACTTGATGCTGGTATACTGGTTGACCATCATATGATGCTGGTGTACTGGTTGCCATCAAGGGATGCTGATGTACAGGTTGACCATTACACCAGCACAAAAATCAGCCTTGGCCAGTATGGAATTTGAGCTGGTTTAAACTGGTATTGTCAACCGAGATTTACAAAAGCATACAAAAACATAATTAAAACAATTATACGCTGCATGAAACATTGATAAGAAAAGCCAGGGTATCCATTCAAACACTAGCTAAAGGTTCCTCATACTAACTATTTGAGGTGTCTCACAGATCATGTCAGATGCTGATACAGTGGGAGATGCATTGGACCTGATATAGATTGAAACATTGGGACATTTTCATTCCTATTCTAAGTCTAGATTACTTTGAAAAAGCTGTGGCTGAAAAACACAAATCTGCGGGTGAGTGATGAGAGTGTGATGTAATTTGCCGTCATGCTGGGAGAACAGCTGAAGCTCTTGGGAGACTCAATCCCATCGATTTATGACATCAAAACAAATGACATCACGGTTCCATCTCTGTCTGCGCAGTGGAGCGAGGGTCATTAGACAGCGTTCACACGCACCCACAAACACACTCTCACACATTCCATACAGGTGGGATGACAAAAATGGATATTCAATTCACAGGCCATTTACAAGTTAGATGGGCATATTGAACTAGACTGGAAAGCCGGTAAACTGGAGGAGACTAAAAAGGGAGAGCAAGGGAGATGGAAAAACATGTGTTTGTTAAGGGCCTCTGTCTCTGGGAAAGGTTTAGATTTTTGAACAGATTGGATAGCTGGTTTTGGAATTTGAGAGTCACTTTCATGTTAATTGTGCCACTATTAGAAAGCATACCAGAGGCCCTCAGAGGTATTTCATTTAAGTACACACGCACACTCTTACAGTAAGTGAATACACACATACACCGAGTATGTTTCCCTGCACCTGTGCCAGTTATGATCTGGGGCATGTGTACTCCACTTAAAGTTTCCATCTCATCATGGAAAAGGGAAGTGGAGGGGAAAAGAAAGATAGTGAGAGTGGAGAGAGAGAAAGAGGGCTGAAGGAATGCTAAATCCAGACTCTTATTTTGATTATTTTTGGGAAAGAAAGGATTATAGTACTCTTTCATTTGGAAATATGGTTCACTGCTCAGTCATGATGACCAGAAAATGCGGGATTATCCCTAAACTGCCATGTGCTTATGTCTGCCCATGTGTCTGCTCAAATGAGGAGATGTTCCTGGCGGGTACATCCGAGTGATGAGGAACATAATAGAAGAAAGTGGAAGAGGGAGGTACAGCAGAGTTCAGGTCATTACCCAGACTCCCTTGATGTTTTGGTGCAGCTCCAGGCAGGCTGGTATCCTGATGCGTCTCCTCGATCGCTCCCCTCTCTCTCTCCCTCTAGATCTGTAAAAAGCAGAGTAGATCTACATAAGCCAGTGAATATTTGATAATCCTCTTTTGACAGCCTGAACCAGGTGAGGAGCAGCCGGAATCTGCTTGGGCTTGCTAATGAGCACCACTGGAGAACTTGCACACACGTTCACTTTACAGTACCCAACATTCTGTACTCAAATGCAAACACACAACAGCTGGCCGCTTCCTCGGTTACACTCGAACAATGTGTTAACATTGAGTTTCAGGGCTGGTTGATGGCTGACAGTGGGATGTCAGTGGGCGAATGTCATCGCAGCTGTCACCGAGACTGTAGCGGTGAGGGGTGTTAGAGGAGAACTCCCTAATTCACTGCAATCAGTTGGTGTGAGCTTCCCATGCCAGCGCTAAAGCCCAGTTAGGCACATAAGAAGAGCGGAGATGGCCTGCTGACAGCCAAGAGGGGAGGAGGGATTTAAAGAGGATGCTGGGATACACTGCTCATCTGTAGCATCACCCAGCTGACAAGATCAAGAGATCAGCCATACCCAGGCTGGCTTTCTCTTCTTCTCATACATCCCTTGTTATCTACCTCTTATCTCTCTGTGTGTCTGCCCATCCACCCTTCACCTTCTTCAGAGTGCCCTCTTCATACCGACCCTTCTTGCTGGCCCTGCTTGTCTAATACACCTCTATTATTCTCTTTCTCACTCGCTCTCGGTTGTAACAGGCCAGAGAAAATAACCTCCATTCACATCCAAGGTGTTTGATTGGTCATTTTCTACAAAGGAATGAGCCTTTGTGTGTGATTCTGCATGTCCACAGAGATGCTTTCTATATACAGAGCAAGAAAAGAAGGATGTTCTGTATAGCCTTCTTTCTCAACAACAGAAGAGCTCTAAACCTATGCTTCAAAACCAGTGAATATGAAAATCAAACAATCTAGAGGCTGTGAACCTGTGCTAACTGTAATGTAAAACGCAACTCTGTGGAACGCTTGTGATGTGTTTGCTAAATGCATCTATTTAAGTTGGGCTCTTTCTGACAGAGACTGTTTACTATCATTATCATTATAAAAGAGATTGGATGAGTCACATTTACAGTTTAATTCTATATTAATCTGTTAGGTTATTACTGTTCTTTGCTTGACAATCATATACAATTGGAATTTTTATGGATTTCATTTTATTACAATGATTACTGATAATTGACTCTTGCACAATTTATATGCACACACATATGTGTACATATATACACTTTATAATTACTGTAGATTATATATTATAATATTAAACTGTATTATTTGGAGATTAATTGCTTATTCTTGATGATGATGACAATTATTTTTATTTATTTATTTTTGCTTTGAATCTCGAGCGGCTTATTTTCTTATATAGGGGATACTAGCATGAAAGTAAGTCTCTAACCTCCATGATTAGACACAGATGCACATATCAGTGCAACAAGCACATACTGTATATGCTAATGCACAGACACACATATGTTTACACTGAAAAAAAATGTTCTGTAGCTCATCAAAATCTGCCACTGCAAAAACATGAAATGACTTAAACAAGCAAATGTGGAACACCTGTCCCTTCAGCAGCATTTAAAACTTTCCCCATCTTTGTGACATGCTGACATCGGAATCACTGCTCGTTCACCCAGCGACTTAATGCAAATGCATCGCTACACTGTTTTCCCATACCAGTCATAATGACAAATTAAAACCTACTGCCAGAAAACATTATAAGGAAGGAACGTTTTACCAGGTCTTTTATCACCGGGTCTCTTTCAGACAGGCTGTATATTCCCACAGTTACATTATAAAAGTATATTGGTAATTAACTTTCGTGAGAGAATGTGATCCATAAAAGCTCTTTGGTGTGGGAGTTCTAAATTCCTAAACACATATCAATTAAATGTACACTTGTGACATGCAGCCTCATTAAAGAGCAATGAAACATTTCTGAACACAAATAAAGCCACTGATGGCATTATTAATTCTTTATCTGACATAAACTATGGCTGACATTAACAGCTGCGTGCCATTTCAACCCACTTTACGGAGACTGTCAATCACCAATGCTGCAGCGCAACTGTCTATTGTTATATACCTGTACATACAATTGTCGATTTGTATATTTTTATTCCTTAGTTACTTGTTCTATTTTTCTATTTTTTATTATCTGTGTTTTTGTTCTGTCACTGTCATTCTGTTACACTGTGGAGCTTCTGTCATGAAAACAAATTCCTTGTATGTGTAAACATACCTGGCAATAAAAACTCATTCTGATTCTGATTCTGAGAGATAAATGTCAGATGAGGGATATTCATCTAAAAATGATTATGAAGATGATTATTTATCATTCTGTTTTATTAAATAAAAACTAAATACGAAAGTAGTCCTTATGATTCATGATAAACTCCAAGTATATAATTTTGTGAGCAACAGAATACAATGTAAATCTTATTCACTGATAATCTTCCCCTGCAGTGAGCTGTTCATTTGAGAACCGTTGATTCCGAGTTGAACTCTTGAATTGTGAATGAATTATAAATGAATCTTTCAGTCTAATTCAGAAATTAATTGTTCAGTCAGACTGAAAAGAACTGTCTCAAAAGAACAAGTCATTCACTGATGAGACTCACTGACTCAGTGATCCGTTTACAGCACTTCTCAAATAAACAGCTCACTGAAGGGGAATATTTCCAGTGAATAATGAGAATTAAAAAAAATTTTTTTTTTACCTAATACAAAGCTATTGAATGGATTCATAAGACTTGGAGACTACGTCACGATTAGTACCAGTTGTGCTGGTTAGACCCTGCTGCGGAGTAGGAGCTAATTTGGTTCTCGAAAAAGGCAGTCCGGTATTAAAATTGCTCCCAGTTCCGGCGGTGCGAACACGCCGAAAAGTGGAGAGTGAAAAATTTAAGGGGGTCTGAATACTTTCCGTACCCACTGTATATATATATATATGTATATATATTAAATACATACAAACACACATACATTAATTCTTATGCGGTATTTTTGAATTGTACAAATGCATAAACATTCTTACATTTTTAATTAATAAATTACTTATATATTACTTATATTTGCTATTTTAAGCATAAATACACTTAATTTTGATACATTATTTCAGGTCATTTTTACAGTGGCGCAGTAGTGCACAACACAATAAAATCCCCACAACACAACAGAAATGCTCTAGCTCCCTTTCTTGGCTACTATAGATGATTGTTAAAGCTAAGGACTTTATAACAGAGGTAATGGTCTAACGGAATCCACATTTTGGACAGTTTACTGTAGTACAATTTTTATTTTATTTTTTACCATTAATAGGCCAAGTCATTTATATGGCTATGCAAATTTTAAGTGTCATTTAAAAAGCCTGCTGCAGTAAAAGCTCTTTAAAATGACAAATTACATAATAATATGTGCGCTTTGCTTGGCCATTTGTTGTGATAAACAGGAAAGTGTGTCCAGCTGAATTCAATTTGAGTTTTGTTAAATGAATAAAAAAAAGCTTAGTTTACCGCGGCTGCGGTCGTGTGAATTCCTCCTCATGTGAAGACCAAAGAGTGTAAAGACCATCGACTCTACCGAAGAGTGTAAAGACCATCCCACCATAATTTGCAAATAAATTCTTTAAAAATCCTACAATGTGATTTTCTGGATTTTTTTTTCTCATTTTGTCTCTCATAGTTGAGGTATACCTATGATGAAAATTACAGGCCTCTCTCATCTTTTTAAGTGGGAGAACTTGCACAATTGGTGGCTGACTAAATACTTTTTTGCCCCACTGTATATGTTTGTGCGTGTGGCTGTACATACACATATGTCGTTTTTTGGTGTTTGGCTTAGTGTTATGTTAGAATCATTATTATAATCATACCTTTTGTTCTTTTCATATATTGTATTGTTTTTAGCTTTATTTATTTATTTTTTTTCATTGAAATGTTGTATGCATTTGTCATTTTTATTTAATTTATTTTATTTTCTTAAATGTATATATTTATAATATTTATAGAGTTTTAGCTTTTAGTTTTAATTACTTTTTCTTATTTGTAAGTTGCTTTGGATAAAAGCGTCTGATAAATGACTAAAAGTAAAATTAGTAATATTGTTAGACCATAACTCTAGTATGAAACCCAAATGTTAGCTTTAAGCATCGTTTACATGGCCGTGAGTAACAGCATTGTGAAACGAATTCAACAGTAATAATATGTGCAAAGTTCAAGAGTCATATGGCATTGGTATATGGTAAATTCAAAATTAGGTTCAAAATTAGGGTTTTGTTAGTCCATTACTATAAGGCTTGCATGTTAGTTTTATGCCTTTATAGAAGGCAGCGGCTATTTGCACTGTAGCAAGTAATAAGTAGCATATTTTAGATGCTGCTTACACTAATTGACAACATAACAATTTTCTTAGCAATGCATTGTTTACACTAAGCAAAAATAGCAATAGATTGTATTTACACTATAGTAATTTCTTTTGCAATAAGGGAAAAATAGTAGTAATATAATATTTATACTTATAAATAGTGGCAGATACTGTTTGCACCTCAGTGAGTCACTGTTTTGTTGTGCATTAGCAGGATGCAATAATTTAGAGTGTAAATGACTACATTTATTAAAATTATTTGGAATGATATGGAACAATAAAGCCATCCATACACCTACCCCTAACCCCGATATACTTTACATTTACATTTGCATTTAGTCATTTTGCAGACGCTTTTATCCAAAGCGACTTACAATTTGGGGATACATAAAGCGATTCTTCTTAAAGAGGCAAACAGATACAGGAAGTGCTTGTAATACCAGGTTTCTAGACATTGTTCAAATAAGTACAAGCTAGAAAGAGAAGGAATAAATAAAGGGAGGGAATTTAATTTTTTTTATAATGATGATGATGAAGTCAAGTAGCTTCGAAAGAGATGAGTTTTCAGCTGTCGCTTGAAAATTGTCAGGGATTCAGCATTCCGGATAGGGGTGGGAAGATCATTCCACCAGCCAGGAATGGTGAACGAGAATGTTCTGGAAAGTGATTTTGAGCCTCTCTGTGATGTGACGCCTCGTGTGTGTGGGGCTGAGAATTGACTACTGATTGTTCTGGTTTTGTCATTGAAGAATGTGACGAAATCATCAGCTGTTATAGAAGTGATGTGTTGTGGCTTGTTTTCGTTGTGTTGGCACCAAATTATCGGTCACCGAATGACTGACAAAACAGGACAAATTCTCCATGCCAGAGTCTTCGCCTGTCTGTCTCTCAGTCTCTGCTGTGTGCTGTTAAATTGGCCTGCAGGTGGGCCCTGTTTGCATAAACTCTAACGTTTGTGTGTGTGCTGGTATGCAGGCCACCAATTCACTAAGAGAGATGAACTGACCTGACTCTGGTGAGCTATTGTGAAACAATAACCAGCCAGAGTGAAGATATCAAGTCTGCATATCTGATTGAGGTGCTAGCTGCTCACACACACTCTCTTCCTAATATTCCTGACAGTGTCTGATTGGCGTGATGCTTGAATAGGATATCTCAGTATAGTGTAACAGTGAGTATGATCTCAGAGACAGTATAGTATGCTGTATGCTTTAGTCGTGCTGTCAGCCTGCATATGTTTCTCTTTAGGCTGAATTCAATTACTCCACCCTGTGTGTAATGTACAGTTATGTAGCGTCTCGACCAATCTGACACACTAATTTTTATTTGATTTAACAAATCAATTATTAATTAGATTAACAAATCGTCACAGTCCCCTCACTCAATAAACTGGATGCCAGGATTTCTGCTGAACACCAGGCCCCCTTGGTCACCATGACAACTAATCATGATATCACTGGTTTTATGATCCCCCCAGGAATGTGAGTAGGATAACCCACTCTTTGTCCCCATAGGAGAGGCAGAGCAGAAATGGACTTTTCTACTAATTAATTCATAGGAAAACCTTTCTTTGAATGAACACACATATTCTTCAGGCCATTGTGTATATTATTGCTGTTTTGTATTAATCTGTTGTATTATAGAATATTTTATTCATGCTTACGATAAACCCCTCATTCATATAACCTTACATATCCCGTGTTTAGTATCTATGAATTCGCCTTCTGATGATCTAAACAAGAATGTATATTATATGTTGGTACATAGGCAATATATTAGTGTCCTGAGAATCTTTAGTATTTTCGATTCAAGTTCCAGATACTAAGTTCCATGTTTCCACACAAAGAGTCATAAACTCCCCAGGATCTCAAAACGCCCACTTGGGATTCCGGCCTTTATCATTGGATAAGCCCATCTTGAGAGGCGGGGATCTTCTCCGACCTTAAAGGCCACACTCCA
>NW_015505384.1:1181748-1198989 GCF_001515645.1 Sinocyclocheilus grahami
CTTTCTCTTTGGAGCGTTACAAGCTGATTGTGCAAAGATAAGATCACTGAAGTTACAAAGAGTAAAGTCTCAAAACCAAAGAGATATTCTTTATCAAAGTTAAGACTCTGCCACGCCCCCCTAAAACGGCTCGTTCTAACACGCCCCCACATATCTATGTCACTATGTGGAAATATTTGCGTAATGCCGCCCAAATGTTCACGCAAAGAAAGAAGGTGTGGTTTCAGTAACCGCAGTTAGTGTTGAAGTAGCCATGTCAGGGAGACGCTGTGTTTCTCGGCGAAAGCAAAAGCACTTTATTTGGCCTTCCGGAAGTAGATGCCTTTAGGAATCTTTAAGATTACTTACAACAGAACAGCAATGCATTTTATGGACGACCGTTTCGTGAACCTAGGAGAGGAGGTCATTCTGACTTTGCTATGACAATCTGGCGCTTCTGAATCAGCTACTGTTTTGTTATTAGTTTAAGTATTTGCTATTGACTGTTCAAATGCAGAGTTTTGTGCAGAGCGAGAGAGAGAGAGAGATTAGTAATTCATTTTGCACTACATGCTTAATACTTTAATATAAATTATTATTATTACTATTATTATTTTTCTTTCTGTTAATACATATGTGTACTATTTGTAAGCAGTCCAGCTGCAATTGCTTTGGCAATACAAATAAGGAGGGACTTTGTAGAAAACGAAGCGTTTGAGAGAGGCGGGGCATAGAGGACCTACAATAATGTACAGTATTTGAAAAATAATGTGTTTTTTGAACATTAAAGCATGTCAACATATTCTGTTACACCAAATACACAAAATAATGATCTTTAAAAAAGCATCATATGACCCCTTTAACTTACATTAACACAGCTTAATAAATGTATTGTTCCATGTTCATTTGTATACCGCGCGCAATGTTTATGCGCATAGTCCAAGTCTTCTTCTCCATTTTTAGTGTATCTCTGTGGCAGATTTATAGCGCCACATACTGGTCTGGCATGTATACTATATCGTTTTGTGTCGGTTTTGTGGTTTCGTGTAAACGCAGATATTTCTTGAGACGAGGGGGAAAAAAAGATTGGATAAGGAAAGCTCTGGCTTCATGTGGACGTAGCCTTAGAAAGCAAACACTCAAGCTATAAATATAATGTACAACTAAAAATGCATTTTATGAGTTTTATGAGTTAGAGTTCATATCAGAGTATCATAATAAAAAAAAAAAACCACTTGCTTTTATTTTTGCAATGGTTTACTGAATCTGTGATTTGTGCATTTTCTAAAATATGACTCAAGTATTTGAAATTTGAAGCAAGTGTTCACACTCTTTTGCTGTGTGTGCAGTACAGCCTTATAGACATGCTTCACTTTTCCCTATATGAGGTTTCACTGAGTTGAAATAAACCTGTGCATGCTGAATTATTCTTTAGTGACATAAGCATAAGTCTCACTTTAGTCCTTCAGTGTGTAATCGACAGCAATGTGGTGCAGTGGGTTATGTGCAGCTCTGCAAGTGCAGCTGCAAAATGTTGTTATAGCGAGCAAAATCTTCAGATTGTGACGTGTTGGGAAGCTATTAAACTACACAAACCCTGTGTGTGTGTGTGTGTGTGTGTGTGCGTGTGTGTCAGGGTTGATGTTGTTAAATAACAAGTGTAGTCACGCAAGCTTCATGTTTGAAAGCCTAAGAAAACCTCTTTTGCGTTGATTAAACCCATGATAGTCCTAACAGCTGTACCATTTAGACCCTAATTTAAAACAGTCATGTAAAACAGTTCCAGAGGAAAATGGCAAAACTTTTCCAGGTCACAGACAAGCACTAATGTCAAGTTTGACAAAAAAATATACCATAAAAGCAAACATTCAGCAGTTAAAATAATGCCAATATATGTACACACACCCACACATATTTGAGAAGGTAGCATTTCATTTGTTCATAGATATATAAACACATTTTTTTTAATGTTTATGGATTACTGTTTTCTTATCTATACATTTTTTAAAGTACCACTGCACCAAAGTACTTCAAATTAAATGAAAATAAGTTCTTAAGGCAAAGTGCAAAGTAAAATGTCACTGATTTTAACATTTTTGTAAATGTAATTAATAATAAAAAAAAATTATACTTGTTATAGACAGCTCAAAATAGCATAATTCTAGCAGATTTAACTTTCAAACACTAAAAAAGGAGACATTTAATAATTTTTATACATTTATGGTATTTTTTTATCTCCTGTCAACTTAGTGAAACAAGAAACAAGTAGTGCAAGCATTCTTGGATGTACTGTCCCTTTAAGAGTTTGCCGTGACAGGCTGAAGTTCTCAGAGTGTGTACACAAGCACGATTAAAAGATTTCCAGATGCATGTTTAGTTTTGGAGAAACATTCAGAACACCAACAGCTGATTAGCTAGCTTGCAAAACATAAAATAGAGCAAAGGCCTGTGATAAGGATGAAACACAGTTTCGTGGCTCATTTGAAAACGTGTCATTTCATGCATTGAAAAAGAGTCCAGCACATCTGCGAAGGGTGTGTACACAAGCACGATTAAAAGATTTCCAGATGCATGTTTAGTTTTGGAGAAACATTCAGAACACCAACAGCTGATTAGCTAGCTTGCAAAACAGCCTGACTATAAAATAGAGCAAAGGCCTGTGATAAGGATGAAACACAGTTTCGTGGCTCATTTGAAAACGTGTCATTTCATGCATTGAAAAAGAGTCCAGCACATCTGCGAAGCACACGAATGCTCCACCCTAATATATGCCTTTCCTGAGGAGGAAGTTGAAGGGAAAGAGAGAGAGCAAGAGAGAGAGAGAGAAGGAGGGAGGAAGAAGAAGAAGAAGAAGAAGAAGAAAAACAGATTACAGTTTCTGTTTAACAGGGCCATGGTGAGGCTGGGAAATGTTCTCCAGATGTGAGACAGGGTGACAAAAGGGTTTTTGTGGGGGGGGGGGGGGGACTATACACTTTGCAAACTGTCTGACAGCAGCTTAACGTTGCACAAAAAGTAGTGGAAATCTTTGTGGCACCTCTGAAGCCCATTACTTTTTCATCAATGATTTGTTCTTTGTGCCAGTTACAAAGTTTTTTTCTATAGATAAATCCACTGTTTGGAAAACTATAAGCTATTCATAATTTAAAGAAATTCACCCAGGCAAGCTAAAAGTAGTAACATACACAAAAAAAAAGAAAAAAATTATAATAAATAAATAAATAAATAAATAAAAAGTTGGGGTGATTCCATTATATATGCGTTATATGGGGGGGGGGGGAACTATACACTTTGCAAACTGTCTGACAGCAGCTTAACGTTGCACAAAAAGTAGTGGAAATCTTTGTGGCACCTCTGAAGCCCATTACTTTTTCATCAATGATTTGTTCTTTGTGCCAGTTACAAAGTTTTTTTCTATAGATAAATCCACTGTTTGGAAAACTATAAGCTATTCATAATTTAAAGAAATTCACCCAGGCAAGTTAAAAGTAGTAACATTCACAAAAAAAAAAGAAAAAAAGAATAATAAATAAATAAATAAAAAGTTGGGGTGATTCCATTATATATGCGTTATATATATATACACACATACGTTACTCTATTACGCTCCACTCTGTTTGTTGTTTGGTCTGCCTCAATGCTTTAAAAGCACTCATCTATGTCAAAATGAAAATCAAATGCCAATCAAATCAAAGTAGGTGGACTAATCAACAAACTACTCAAATTTCTGTCAAATTTCTCAATTATGAATTGAAAATGTTTATTTATGTGATCATGTCATTCATAATTGAATGTGATGAGAAATATTAACAGAGATGCTTTTTTTTGGCATATTAGGCACACCATTAAGAGAAAATGCATGCATATTTTAAAATAAAATTAATATTTAGTTAATATTAAATTAATACATGGTTAAAATACATACAAAAAATAGAACTGAGTCTAAAAAAAAGTTGAATAGCAACATTTTCACTAAATCAGAAAGCAAACAGAATCGTCGTGTTAAAACAAATTGATTTTATTAGTGAATCATATGTGAGAATGAAGTACAAACAGCACATTTCATTATTGCTTAAGCTTAATTAAATACAAGCTATATTTTGAATTGAGCAAAGCTACTGTGACTCTATGCTGAAAAATGCAGTTAAGTTAGTAAACGCTGCAGTCTTTTGCACATATTTGCAAATTGCAGGCTTGCTGTCAAGTCCAATATCCAATATATTGGTTTTAACTACCCCAGTCTTCAATAACAGGTGTTTTGCAAACCCAAATTACACTGCAACATTCACAAATAGTCTGTGCTGCTTAAATTGTTAAGATCACACCGAAATGATCAGGGATCTTGTTACAGATAACCTTCAGCCGCTATATCCTGATGCTGGAATTGTTCAGAATCAAATGCAGAGCTGTAGGTGCTAAACACTGTCAGAAAGTTGTAATAAAGATCCACTTTTACAGCTTGGTTTCAATAAAAAACTGTTTTGGGGTGAGCGTATTGAGTTCTGAATATTACAAAAATGTTCCACAATGAACCATTATCTGAAAAGATCGAGGACAAATGATTCCTCATGATATAATCCCCTCAACTTGGCTGGGAAAGTCTAGCTGGTCAGCAGTGTACTAAATCACACAGTGTATGCGTCATACACACCCCATTATGTGCTACATAATACTTACAAACACAAACAGTCTATTACAAAAGAATCTGATCTAATTTAAAACTTTATTTTCAGCTGCTTAACACGCAGCTCAGGACTGATTATTATTCATTATGGTAAGTATTCCTGCCCCTGACCCATGCTGTTTTCCGTTAGATTATCTCTATTTGGGAGTAAGACAGTGCACCCCCAACAGTGTGTTCTCTCTGTAGCTTCCTGCTGACATGAGGGACTTATCTGACTAGCTGTGTGTGTTTGAGATGCTCACCCTAGTGTCAACATGAGGGGCTTATCTAACTGTCCATCTATGGTGCAAACCAGTAAACCACAAACACACACTCACACATGCACTTGCATAAATACCCACAAACATGCACAGACACGTTCAGACACCAGACACACATATACATACTCAAATACACACACTCTCTTTAAAGAACAAGGGAACAGAAACTTCCACCCTTAAAAAGTCAGCGTGTGCATGCAAAACCACACACTCTCAGAAAAAAACAAAGGTACAAAACTGTCACTGGGGTGGTACCTTTTCAAAAGACACGAAAATGTGCACTTTAGTTACTGATATGTACTTTTAACATACTAAAATGTTATTTTAAAGTATTAATATGTACCTGTAAGATATTAATATATACCATTTATGGGTAAATACCGTACAAAGATATAGCTTTTAGCACATCTATATCAAGTACCTTTCAGAATGTGTCTATACAGCTAAAACTGATTTGAAATAAGCAAAGTTGCCCCCCCGCAAAAAAAAAAAAAAATTCATTAATATTAGAATTACTTAAGGAGGCCTGAAAAAAGCTATCCAACAGCATTCCCATTCAGCTTAACTCAATTCAATGGTAGTTGCCTGGCTGGGGCAGGACTCCACATACGCTTTTGAGAATAATAATAATAATAATAAGAATAAGAATAAGAAGAAGAAGAAGAAGAAGAAGAAGAAGAAGAAGAAGAAGAAGAAGAAGAAGAAGAAGAAGAAGAAGAAGAAGAAGAAGAAGAAGAAGAAGAAGAAGAAGAAGAAGAAGAAGAAGAAGAAGAAGAAGAAGAAGAAGAAGAAGAAGAAGAAGAAGAAGAAGAAGAAGAAGAAGAAGAAGAAGAAGAAGAAGAAGAAGAAGAAGAAGAAGAAGAAGAAGAAGAAGAATTAAATACATAAATATGTAATTATTTTTTTTAATAAACTTAATGTTACTATATATTTATGCTTTTTTTCCTCAAAACACATACATACAAATTAACACAAGTCAAGTGTCTCAATTGAGAAGTCAAAGAGCATATTTGAAGTTGGTTATAATACATTTATTATTTATTTTTCTCTATATTTCTACTTCTGTATATTTGTTTTTATCATTTCATTTCATTTCATTTTTTTTTATTAGTGTCCTATGTATGTCTGCACTATTATGTACATCCGTACTTTCTTCTGCACTGGAAGCTCCTGTCGCCAAGTCGAATTCCTTGTGTGTGTAAACATTCTTGGTAATGAAGCTCTTTCTGACTTCTGACTTTATTACATATAATATGCATTAATATTTAATATTACTAATAAAAATATTATTAATGCATTCAATCTTTAACAGAACATTAGAGGCTAACAAATGTGAAAATATATGTCCTTATAGACTGAATTACAATTATTACATGCTAGAGCAGAGAAACAATTAATTAATTATAATTAAAATTATATATACATACATAGGAGAATATCATATAAAGAACATTCACACAATATAAGTCTAACTAATGTTTTAAGATAATATACTGCAGTGCTGCTTTAAAAAAATTAACATTTGTGAATGAAACATTTTAACATAATTATACAATATAATACAATAATAATTTAATAATAATAATAATAACTTGCTTGAGTACTCCAAATTTCACCATAATATGATTCAGCTAACCAGCCAACCGTCAGTCACTATTTCACTCTTTATCATTTTATTCTTTTGGAGTGAACTTGTATGGTATAAAGCACCATATAAATTAAATTATTGAATTATCCAAACCCAAGAGGGAACATCACCGCTCTCAAGTCTGCTCTCAGCAGCAGATGTACGCAGGGGCCAGTAATATGTTCACTACTACTGTATGTGTCCTTATTTCTAAAAATAGTGGTGCTGGTCTGCACAGCATTAGTTCTGTGAGTAGGGTCAATGCAGCACTTGTGGCTTTGACTGCAACCAGCCCTGATTACAGCAGCACATCAGATATCCGGATCCCAGAAGACCGCTTTTTAATTTTAGTCTCTGATTCGGTCTGCTGGGTGATTATAACATTTCAAAAGGTCAGAGGTCATCCAATTGCGCTCTAGGTTTGAGATGGCTTCAAGAGGGAACCGTTATTTGGTTTCCGTCTGACAAACGAGGTCAAACTATCCATGGTTTTAAAAGGTCATCTGAGCTCTGTGTACTATGGTAATGATTATGGAGCACTTCCAAGAAAACTCAGTGACCTCTTTGAATGTAATTTAGGGCAATGCATATACTTCAAAAGTTAAATATGACGCAGCGTACACTTCAAATCCCCGTGGCAGAGCTTCGACATGTTTCCAGCCGTTAAATCAACAGTAAGTATTATTGATGTGCACCTTTCAGCGGTACTGTTTAAAATTCCTGCAAAAGCAGACCGGTCTCGGAGCACATTCATTCAAACAATGCTTCCATCTTTACCCAGTGTGAAAGAAGTTCATCACCGCGGGGCGAGAGCTTTAGTACTTATCAGGTCAGTACTACTTAAGCCATGCGTACAGACCGCATACAAATCAGTCATTTCCATTCATTAGCTCATGCTAAGAGTGGGCAAAGCTCCATAATTATTTGATTGAACTGTCTGGGCCAGCAGGCATTGTACCTGAGAGTGTCTGCCCAAACGCCTGATGCCTCCGGAGGGTTGCAGACAGGCTGTGCAGCTCTGATAACATAAGAGCCAGTCAATAAAACTACAGTAGGGATCTCATTTCCATTCATTAGCTCATGCTAAGAGTGGGCAAAGCTCCATAATTATTTGATTGAACTGTCTGGGCCAGCAGGCATTGTACCTGAGAGTGTCTGCCCAAACGCCTGATGCCTCCGGAGGGTTGCAGACAGGCTGTGCAGCTCTGATAACATAAGAGCCAGTCAATAAAACTACAGTAGGGATCCAAAAAAAATAAGTACATGACATTTTGCCCCGACTTAAAAAGCATGGAGCATGCAATTTGGCAAGGAAATCTGGCTGGCTGCTTTTTGCAAGAAAATCTTTTGGAAAGGACTTTAGAATTAGATAAGAAAGACATGAGGAGGCAATTTCAAGAGATGTCAGCCAAAATGCACCTCTCCAAAAGGCAGTACTTTAGCCATGCTCAGAAATCCTCCTTACTGGGTCTTATACATGGGCCAAGTGTGTTTCTGCAGGGTATACGGGGTCTTGCAATTCAGGCTTCATGAAACATTTTCCAGACGGTGGGTTTGAGTGCTCTGAACGCACTCAGCTGAGGATCAGATCTCGCAAATAAACTTAATGTTACTATATATTTATGCTTTTTTTCCTCAAAACACATACATACAAATTAACACAAGTCAAGTGTCTCAATTGAGAAGTCAAAGAGCATATTTGAAGTTGGTTATAATACATTTATTATTTATTTTTCTCTATATTTCTACTTCTGTATATTTGTTTTTATCATTTCATTTCATTTCATTTTTTTTTATTAGTGTCCTATGTATGTCTGCACTATTATGTACATCCGTACTTTCTTCTGCACTGGAAGCTCCTGTCGCCAAGTCGAATTCCTTGTGTGTGTAAACATTCTTGGTAATGAAGCTCTTTCTGACTTCTGACTTTATTACATATAATATGCATTAATATTTAATATTACTAATAAAAATATTATTAATGCATTCAATCTTTAACAGAACATTAGAGGCTAACAAATGTGAAAATATATGTCCTTATAGACTGAATTACAATTATTACATGCTAGAGCAGAGAAACAATTAATTAATTATAATTAAAATTATATATACATACATAGGAGAATATCATATAAAGAACATTCACACAATATAAGTCTAACTAATGTTTTAAGATAATATACTGCAGTGCTGCTTTAAAAAAATTAACATTTGTGAATGAAACATTTTAACATAATTATACAATATAATACAATAATAATTTAATAATAATAATAATAACTTGCTTGAGTACTCCAAATTTCACCATAATATGATTCAGCTAACCAGCCAACCGTCAGTCACTATTTCACTCTTTATCATTTTATTCTTTTGGAGTGAACTTGTATGGTATAAAGCACCATATAAATTAAATTATTGAATTATCCAAACCCAAGAGGGAACATCACCGCTCTCAAGTCTGCTCTCAGCAGCAGATGTACGCAGGGGCCAGTAATATGTTCACTACTACTGTATGTGTCCTTATTTCTAAAAATAGTGGTGCTGGTCTGCACAGCATTAGTTCTGTGAGTAGGGTCAATGCAGCACTTGTGGCTTTGACTGCAACCAGCCCTGATTACAGCAGCACATCAGATATCCGGATCCCAGAAGACCGCTTTTTAATTTTAGTCTCTGATTCGGTCTGCTGGGTGATTATAACATTTCAAAAGGTCAGAGGTCATCCAATAGTGCTCTAGGTTTGAGATGGCTTCAAGAGGGAACCGTTATTTGGTTTCCGTCTGACAAACGAGGTCAAACTATCCATGGTTTTAAAAGGTCATCTGAGCTCTGTGTACTATGGTAATGATTATGGAGCACTTCCAAGAAAACTCAGTGACCTCTTTGAATGTAATTTAGGGCAATGCATATACTTCAAAAGTTAAATATGACGCAGCGTACACTTCAAATCCCCGTGGCAGAGCTTCGACATGTTTCCAGCCGTTAAATCAACAGTAAGTATTATTGATGTGCACCTTTCAGCGGTACTGTTTAAAATTCCTGCAAAAGCAGACCGGTCTCGGAGCACATTCATTCAAACAATGCTTCCATCTTTACCCAGTGTGAAAGAAGTTCATCACCGCGGGGCGAGAGCTTTAGTACTTATCAGGTCAGTACTACTTAAGCCATGCGTACAGACCGCATACAAATCAGTCATTTCCATTCATTAGCTCATGCTAAGAGTGGGCAAAGCTCCATAATTATTTGATTGAACTGTCTGGGCCAGCAGGCATTGTACCTGAGAGTGTCTGCCCAAACGCCTGATGCCTCCGGAGGGTTGCAGACAGGCTGTGCAGCTCTGATAACATAAGAGCCAGTCAATAAAACTACAGTAGGGATCCAAAAAAAATAAGTGCATGACATTTTGCCCCGACTTAAAAAGCATGGAGCATGCAATTTGGCAAGGAAATCTGGCTGGCTGCTTTTTGCAAGAAAATCTTTTGGAAAGGACTTTAGAATTAGATAAGAAAGACATGAGGAGGCAATTTCAAGAGATGTCAGCCAAAATGCACCTCTCCAAAAGGCAGTACTTTAGCCATGCTCAGAAATCCTCCTTACTGGGTCTTATACATGGGCCAAGTGTGTTTCTGCAGGGTATACGGGGTCTTGCAATTCAGGCTTCATGAAACATTTTCCAGACGGTGGGTTTGAGTGCTCTGAACGCACTCAGCTGAGGATCAGATCTCGCAAATAATCATATAGAAGTCAGCCTTGCTTCGTCACATTTTATGTGAGTAACCCTTTGAAAACTACATCAGAAATGCGGTGCTGTGGATTAGGCCTTTGCAATATGCAAACGTAGTGATTGTTTTGGCTTTTTTTCTCCACTTTGGTAGCACTTTCATTCACCGGTTTTATTTACATTTATAGTTCTATTCCTGTCTATACTATGAAGGCTTTTTTTCAGAAGAGATTGTTCATATCTCAATTGCCTGATTTGAAACATATTTTTCCACCTTACAATTATGGTGATTTTTTTCTTCCTGTCTTTTGGCAATATTTTCTGATTTATGGAGTGATAAGAAATATCTGAAATCCCATCTGTAAAAACCTTTGACTAATGTCAACAAAATGAAACAATAATTTTGAACCTGGCTTTATCCAATGTGAAAATTTCTGTTCTGGAATTTTATGCAAATTGGTACATGTTTAATTAGATAAACATTAAATTAACAGCCCTAATTTTGCCTTGTTTGTTTTGCAACTTTGGACTGCTCACTTGGATTCTGATCTTGGACTGTTGCCTTGTTTTTGTGGATGTTTTGCTGCCTGCCCTGACCTTTGCCTGTTTCTTGGATTACCCTTTGTCTTGCCTTGGATTCTGGTGTTTGACTCTGCCTGTCTTGACCATGATCTGTTTTAAATAAAGCTTGCATTTGGATCTTCCTTGTCATGCTCAGTCCGTTACACAATGCTAATAGGGTTTTCCAGGATGATCTTATAAAGTGCACCAGATATCAACTAAAGGTGCTCTGCGGGCATGGTCTGACCTCCAGCAAATGATTACTGGAGATCTGCTCTGGTTTGTTGTTAAACAAACAAACAAATAAATAAATAAATAAATAAATACGTACATAATAATGAAATACAGTTACTGATTTTACATCCCAAAATCAGAGAATAATGTGAGGTTGAAAAGAATGCAGTTGAAGCCCCTAAATGCCGCCCTAAACCCAACCCTGCAATCTAACTGATACGCATGCTATTCCAGCATGTTATTCCAGCAACATGTTCTGCTTAGGTAAATGACATTAAGCATGCCATTGGCTGGGTGTCAGTGAAGCAAAGTGTTTGTTAATGTTAACAGATGTGATAATTGAATTAGGTGTGTAGGGAAAATAAGATGGAAGATGGGAAGATGGAAAGGTGAAGCCAGTGAAGAAACAAGTAATTGTGAAATGAAAACAGAAAGATGAAGATGGACAGAATGTTGAACATAAAAGGAGTGGTTCACCCAAAAATGAAAAACTGCTGAAAATGTACTCACCGCCAGGCCATCCAAGAAGTAGATGAGTTTGTTTCTTGATCAAAACAGATTTTGAAGAAATTAAGCATTACACCACTTGCTTACTGATGGATCCTCTGCAGTGAATGGGTGCCGTCAGAATGAGAGTCCAAAGAGCTTATAAAAACATCACAATAATCCACAAGTAAAACACACCACTCCAGTTCATCAGTTAATGTCTTGTGAAGTGAAAAGCTGCATGTCTGTAAGAAACAAATCCATTAAGGCATTTTAACTTGAATAATTTCTGACCAAAAAAACAGTCCTCTATCCATAATAATGCGTCCTTAAGTGAAAAAGTCCTCTCACGTCAAAATCCACCAACATATTTGTTAAGAGCTGTTTTGGACTGATTTTGGTTGTAAACGGTTTTAATCTGTGCATATGTCTCTCCTGATTAACTGCAGAGAGCAATATTATGGACAGATGACTCATATTTTAGCTGACTTAAAGTAAAAAAAAAAAAAAAAAACTCTTTATGAATTCATTAAATACTCAAAGTTTGTGAATTTATTGCATTACTTGTGGATTATTGTGATGTTTTTATCAGCTGTTTGGACTCTCTCATTCTGACGGCACCCATTCATTGCAGAGGATCCACTGGTTACCAAATGACATTATGCTAAATTTCTCCAATATCTTGAATGACCTGAATGTGAGTAACATTTTAACAAGTTTTCATTTTGGGGTTAACTATTCCTTTAATAAATGACTACATATTCTGTTCAGTCTTGTTTCTTCTCTTTGATCTTGGTTCCATCACAAAAAAAACCCCAAAACAAAACACTTGAATCAAGTATGTTATCAGTGTTCAATTTTCCCAATAAAACAGCAGTACAATGTGGATGATGCTACTGTTTTGTCTGCCGTGTGCGGCTGAATTGTGGTCAGGGGGATTGAAGGCGGAGTGAGAGGTTTGTGTATATGTGCACTGAAACATGCCTTGACTGATGCAGACTGTGACAGTGGCAGATTTACTCTAGGTGACGGGGGTCAGTAGGTTTGAAGCTAATACAAGTGGCAAGTCAAACTAGGTCAAAATGAAAGCCCTTAATGCACGCTCACGCTCACAAGCTCAAACACAAACACACATGCTCAAACATAGCATGTGTTCAGTCTTGTTTCTTCTCTTTGATCTTGGTTCCATCACAAAAAAACCCCCAAAACAAAACACTTGAATCAAGTATGTTATCAGTGTTCAATTTTCCCAATAAAACAGCAGTACAATGTGGATGATGCTACTGTTTTGTCTGCCGTGTGCGGTTGAATTGTGGTCAGGGGAATTGAAGGCGGAGTGAGAGGTTTGTGTATATGTGCACTGAAACATGCCTTGACTGATGCAGACTGTGACAGTGGCAGATTTACTCTAGGTGACGGGGGTCAGTAGGTTTGAAGCTAATACAAGTGTCAAGTCAAACTAGGTCAAAATGAAAGCCCTTAATGCACGCTCACGCTCACGCTCACAAGCTCAAACACAAACACACATGCTCAAACATAGCATGGTGTGTCCATGTTGTGTCTGCACATTTGACAGACATGTGGGTAAAGTGAGGTCATCCATCCAAGGATTGAATTGAGCTCAGATAGAAAACAACACTTAACAGTGACCACACTACACGGGTCGGTCAGGCCAACAGGGGATTTTCAGATAGCTCAAACTCACAATATTTCCAAAACATTATAATAATAATAATAATTATTATTATTATTAATAATATATTTCCAAACCTGTCTGTTTGCATTCAGTTTTATTTGCTCTATGATCAAATGTTGACTCCCGGTGAGGAGCTGTGCGTTTTGAATCAAGTCTCGTAGAGCATTCATCTTTAAAGAAAGCTAAACACTGACTGAGGTATCGGATTGGACGTGCATCTGGTCCATCTACCTCCCAGCGAGGCCAAGGGCAAGGTGAACGCATCCCCTCTCATTACATCTCCACATCAAAACAGCAACACTCAACTTCTTATTAATCATTCAGTTATTCAGGGTCAAGACATTTCTACATGGAGAGTAGCTCTACTTTATTAGCTTGTACAGGCCGTATATGCACCAATTCCAGTGGTAATAATCAATGAGAAGCTGAAAATGAGTGACAGACAGTTTGTTAACAAAATTGGAGTGTGTCCAATATGGAGGCCTTGCAAAAAATTAAAAGATAAAGATAACTGCAACTTTAGCATTTAGCACATAATTTTGTAAATATTTCTCACCTTTGTTTCTCATAATTGCCACTTTATAATTCACAACGTGACTTCATATCTTACAACTGCGACTTTGTTTCTCGTAATTGTGACTCTATATCTCGCAATGTGATATTATAGTTCAAAATGTAATTATTTATTTTTTTTAACTTACTTTATTTCTCGCAATTGCAGCCTTGTTTCTCATACTTGTGACCATACAGTATCTTACAATGTGACTATTTCTCCTAAACTTTACAATGTGACTTCATACCTCTGAGCTGTGACTTTGTTTTACATAATTGTAACTTTAAATCATAGTTGCAACTTTTTCAAAATTACAACGTTATATCTCACAATTGCTGCTTTTTTCATCACAATTGTGACTTCATATCTCGCAGTGACTATTTCTCCTAATGCCGACTTTATATTTCACAATTGGAACTTTATATCTCACAATTGCTACTCCCCCCCCCCCAATTAAGACAATTAAGAGTTTATATTTCAAAATTACGACTTTGTTTCTCAGAATTGCAACTTTGTCTCACAATTGTGGCTTTGTATCTCATAACTGTGCCTTAATATCTCACAGTGTGACTTTATATTTTACAACTGACACTTTGTACCTTGCAGTGTGACCTAATACTTTGTTATTTTTTAACTTTGTTACTTTGTTAAAATTTTCATTTTATAGTGTGACCTCACATCTCACAATTGTGATAGTTTCTCGTAATTGTGATCTTAAACCACATAACTGAGACTGTTTTTATGTAATTGTGTCTTTATTTCTCAGTTGCTGCTTTGTTTCTCTTAATTGAGACTTCATATCTCGCAATGTGACATTATTACTCCTAATTCTGACTTTACTGTATATGTACTTTATATCTCGCAACGTGACTTAATATCTCGAAATTGCGACTTACAATTCACACATTGTGCCTGTATTTCTTATGTTAAAATTTATCTGACTATTAGTATTATTATTTATTTATATATTTTTATTCAGAGAATGAAACTGATTTTTCATACAAGGATAACAGTGTAGGAAAATGTGTCAGGAACTTGTCATAACATAATAGGTGTATGTAGGTTGGACTTAAATAGCAAAATGTCAGTAGCCATTTTTTTTACAACATACATAATCCCAGTCAGAACAATCAGGTTAAAAAGCGTTAACCATTATCTATACATTGTGGTAGTGTTCACATAATGATTAATAGTAGGCCATGGCAGGAAAACTCAATGAGAGCAGACAATGAGGTGGCACACAACCATTTGTCTAGATAGACATTATAACCACCGCTCACCTTTTTTCAACAGGATAACTCCGTCCCTGTAGAGTAAGCCTTTTCCCCTCATCTAGAGACACACAAAAGAAAGTCATTGAGGCTTTTGGAGCGGGCAGCTAATGAGCACGTTCCCCATTGTGAGCATCTGGGCTGCGCACTGTACATCTCCAACTAAACGCATGGATCGTTTGACACAATCAGAACCAGCCATGCGCCAATTAAAGCATAATTATGCCTAAATAAATGGAACGAGAAGGAGAAGGGGAAAATAGATTTATTACAGATGGGTTTATAAATGATAAACAAAGCAATCGATCAATCTGGGGTGGCTGGAGAGACTGCAACATGCTATTCAAATGCGTGGTAATAATTCCTTTCGTCTCATATGCTTAACCCTAGCAGTGCATGCAAGATGCAAATGAATTACCAGACGGCAAAAACACCAGAAGAAGGCAGCTTCCTTTGGTGCGGAAATGATTAACGCTAAAACGCACGACTGCAGCATGTTGATGAATGTTTGAATTTTAGTCAATTGCTTTCTCAAAACATCATTTTATGCAATGAAAAATAGAACGCATTGCCAAAATGAGCAGGTACTCCATGGCTCTCCTTGGGCAATTTTAGTAGCAGCAATAATAAATGCAGGGTTGGATCATGGTCCGGTCAGGCTCCTGGGCATCTCATCATTGGAGACCCCCCAGTGGCACACACATTATCATACTGTAAGAGACAAGGCTAAACAATTATGAACTGTGTGGTTTGATAGGCTAACATTACATGACTAAAAATAGTAGCCGGGGGCCTTATCTTGTGCGGCATGCTGAGTGGCCCGGGGGCCCTAGTGGTCAGCTAACACTGAATACTCTAAGGGCCCAGTTTCCATTGGAAGTCTCTGGTCATGAGGCTTTGACGGTCCCTGATAGTCTGAGGCCTCAGGGCACTGGTCCCATTGGTCTGGCCCATAATACAGTTCTGAATTCAGACTAACATGGTTGGCCACGAATGAGATCAGGAAGATCATTGATGTTTTTTTGTCTTTTTTCAGTGTGACTGCAGTAAACACTGTAGATATTATACATGTCCAAAACACTAATTACATATATTAATGCCAGGTTTAGATCAGTAATAATAATGTATGTATTCCATTTAATTACAAATGAATTCACAAAAATGTATACAACTACTTTAAATATATCCAGCCTTACCTGGTTCCATACAGTACACTAACTTTTTAAGCATCATGTACTATATAGCAAATCTTGGCTGTGTGATTTTTTTAGATATCGTCAACTGTATCATCGCACAGCTCTCTATCAAATGCCTGATTTATTTCTTTTTTTTGTAAAGTTATATATATATATAAGTATTTCCAACGATATCATACAGTAGACTCACGTAGGGCGATATGTATATAGGGCGTATCTCAACTGCTAATAATCATAACCACAGAAATATGAGGGTGGTGCTAAAAAGTGGCAGCACATAAACAAGTCATACTTCACTGATACAAATGTGTTCTTTTGCTTGTGTAATGTGGGGTTTGGGTTTTGTTTCATGTTCATGTTTTCATGTCTTTTATTTTGGAGTTTATTCATGGTCCCTGTTTGTGTCATGCTTCCCTTGCCTCATGTCTCTCTGCCTGGTGTATGTGTCATGCTCTCATTTGGTTATTGTCTAGTCATGTGATTCCCTTGTTTCCTATAAGTAGCTTCATGTTCCCATTGTGCCCTCGTCGTGTATTGAATGTATTTAACCCACTGTTGGTGAGTCTAGTCTGTTTGTGTCAAGTCTGCTCATGCAATGTCTGTTCAAGTCAAGTCCCAAGGGCCTTTCCTGTGCCTCCAGAAGTGGTAGCTTCCGCTGCAGAACCTCCAGAGGTGGCGGCATCCGCTGCAGAACCTCCTGAGGTGGTGGCGTCTACTTCCGAACTCACTGTCTGCCCTGTCACGGCCACAGAGGCCGTTCACGAACTCACTGTCTACCCTGTCACGGCCACGGAGGCCGTTCATGAACTCACGGACTGCCCTGTCACGGCCACGGAAGCCGTTCTTGAACTCACCGTCTCTCCTGCCACGGCCACGGAGGCCGTCCATGAATTCACCGCCTGTCCTGTTACGGCCACGGAGGCCGTCCATGAATTCACTGCCTGTCCTGTTACGGCCATGGAGGCCGTCCATGAAT
>NW_015505384.1:1199047-1226387 GCF_001515645.1 Sinocyclocheilus grahami
ACCGTCTGTCCTGCCACGGCCACGGAGGCCGTCCATGAATTCACCGCCTGTCCTGTTACGGCCACGGAGGCCGTCCATGAATTCACTGCCTGTCCTGTTACGGCCATGGAGGCCGTCCATGAATTCACTGCCTGCCCTGTTACGGCCATGGAGGCCGTTCGTGAACTCACTGTCTGTCCTGCTACGGCCAAGGAGGCCATTCATGAACTCACTGTCTGTCCTGCCACGGCCAAGGAGGCCATTCATGAACTCACAGTCTGCCCTGTCACGGCCATTCAAGTCAAGTCAAGTCAAGTCAAGTCAAGTCTGTGTCTTGGATTATTGTTTGGATGTTTGGATCACTCTGTAAATAAACTGCACTTGGGTTCTCACTACGCTCGCCTTCAGTGGATTGACTCATTACAGCTTGGAAGGGTAAGCTTCAAAAGAGTCTAAAAAACTAAATTGTAAATTATGTAATGGATAGATGCATAAATGTAAGTGAAATGCAATATATATGTATGTATATATATATATATTACTACATCTAGAAAAGAAAATAAACTGTATGTATTGGTAGATTATTATGTTCACAAATATGAAGTGACTCTTTACCCTCAGCTCCTCTACTTCCCGTGGCCTTTTTGTTGTGTGTTGGGTGTAAAAATAAATTTGTCAGGTGTCAAAAGTACTTCCCAGCTACAAGCTCTTACTTTTGCATCATTGGATACAGGAGTCATCTCTTAATTTGTTAATGCACACACTTCACCTCTATCCCAACTAGCAGGTCATTCATTCGCTCCATCCTGTGAGAGTGAATCTTAACATTTCACCACCTGAACCATAAATCACATTAATAGGCTTAAATTGCCTATGAATCCACTGCTGGATGCTCTTTATAAAAACAGCTTTCACCATCGCCTAAACTGTCAGAATCCAGACAGGTATTACAAGTGGAGGTGGCCATACAGAACAAGCCAGTTGGGTACCACTCGATTTCAACTAGTTGCATCACATATTAGCCAATGTGGCTCCTCCTCAAACATTTATTTATTTCATTTATTTATTATTTATTATTATTTTTTCATTTTATTGGCTTTTTATCACAGCCAGGGTCATTCAGTCCATACTGAGCAAAATTGTTCACTTATTTCTAGTGATTCAATCAGTTTTCCTGTAGTTTTGAGCTGATGTTTTAACATGCATTGCACACCAGCAATGGACCAGAAATTGAGATGTGAAAGCCAATTCTTAAAATCAACTGTGGCAGTTTTTGAAACACAATAACAGACACGAGGAATGTCCCTATAGGTCAGGATGTCACAATACTAACATTTCAGTACCAACACCAGTGAAATTTGACAATACTTGATCCCAAATTTGATGCCACTACATAAGCTAACATGCTAATGAACACATTCTATTATTTAAAGAGCTGAAAATGAATAGATATTAATACATTTAATATATACAAGGGCATGTAGATTTAGAAGTTATTTTTTAATGTATATTTGTTAATAATTTCCAAAGAAATTAAGTAAAACGTCAGTAATAATGAGCAAAGAAGATAAGCAAAAGTGTTTTTTTCCTGTTAATATTGGTGTTGCATTAATATTAATAACATAACTGAAAGCGGCACTTCTACTGGTATTCATAATGCAGAGATCAAATAATTACCAATAATTTGCCTGTTTACATTACCAAAGACAAAATGACTGTGTTTACATTACAGTTTTTCTGAATTGCTAAAACACATTTCTTGAAACCATCACTCATTTTCTCAAAACCTTGAACACAAATCCAAGCCTTCAAACTAAATTCACAGAACCCCTGACTCTTCTGGCAAAATCAAACAATCGCTTCAAAACCATTTCACCTGTACTCAAAATCAAACAAAGCTTTCAAATCATACACACATTAGTCAATAATATACACACTATAGATCATTCATTAGACACTACTACCACACACACACACACACACACACATGCATTCACATATTTAGAAACAAGTGTGAACAGTTTTGAATTATTGTGTAAAAGATGACAACCGTGTTTCAGTTGTGCTTAACTTTTGCTGTCTTGTGTTTATGGTTTTGCCTAACAAGTTTATCACAGTGCAAATTGTGTTTTAGTGAGTGAGAATGTGTTTAGAGTTTTGCAAAAATAGTGCATGAGATCTGCAAACAGTGTCTAAACTGCCTGAACTTGTTTAAGGTTTTGCAGAAAAAGTGATTTATTTGACAAATTGGTTTAGGCTATTGAGAATTTGGTTCAGAGACTGGGGTTTAGTGTCTTAGCAAATGTGAAAAACTGTAATATCATGGGCTGTTGTGTATGCATACATATGGAAGCATTTAGCAGCAGGCACCTGTCAGTCAAACTGAGTTACCAATATAGGTCTTTTCATTTAGTCTTTTCAATTGGTCTAGTATCAACCTTTGACATCTCTAGATATGCTTGGTATGATTGATGAAAGTTGTTTTCTTTTGTATTTTTGGTAATAGGGGTCTCAATAAAAATAAATAAATAAACTGATATTGTGCTAATACTCCACATATGATGATATAGTAAAAAAATACAGAGCCACTAACAGATCTGATTGACAACCCAATATATTAAGTGGCAGCATTGCACCTTAACACTGGATGAAGATGACGGCGCAGTGTGTAGCTACTACTGCCACACAAATTCATGTCGGAAAAGATTAGTCTAATAAGTATTTATACATCATGGTATTTGTTATACTAATTTATACTGTGTAGCATCTCGACCAATCTGACACACTAATTTTTATTTGATTTAACAAATCAATTATTAATTAGATTAACAAATCGTCACAGTCCCCTCACTCAATAAACTGGATGCCAGGATTTCTACAAAACACCAGGCCCCCTGGTCCCCATGACAACTAATCATGATATCACTGGTTTTATGACCCCCCAGGAATGTGAGTAGAATAACCCACTCATTTGTGTGTGTGTGTGTGTATGTGTATGTTAGACCAGTTTATGTGTGTATGTAGGATGTTAGACCAGTTTATGTGCTTATGTAGTCTGTTAGACTAGTTTAAGTGTTTATGTAGTTAATAAAACCTTACTTGTATCACACTTGACGTGTTCATTGTTTGCTCATAACCGGAGTCACTTATTATGCAAGATTTATGCTACGAGCTCTTTGTAGAATTGTACAGTAAGAAGTTATTTCCCTTAACAAGGAAATTAACGTTCTTAGAATTGACAGACAGTTGACCCTGAGAGGTCAAGTAAATATCTACAGCGGATCTAAAATATGAATAATTAATTATAACTAGTTATGGTTAATTATTCATATTTCCTCATGAGCTGGTTCGTTACAACTGGATTTAATGTACTGATTTAAACATAAAAAATCAATGCATTACAGTATTTATTTATTTTTGTAATTCAATCTAATATACCTATATTACAGTAATGAGAAAAACTTTTGAAAATAATGGGATTTTTTAATATGCAGCAATGAGAATGTTTAATTTTCATGTAAATAATGTTAAAAAATATTTTAAAATAAATGTTTTTAAAAAGTTCTTAAAATAAGCCTCACATTATGTAAAACATAATTTGTTCATTCGTTCATTCATTCATTCATTCTCATGTGAAATGTGACAAATTTTCATGAGATTCACTTATACACATAATGTCTTTCCTTGTATTTATTTTTTCCTGTTGTAAAGCCACAAGGCCAATTTGATTTGCTCACAGGTGAAAGCGAGACACTTTAACCACACTCGAAAAAGTTTGTTTGCCAGTGTGGGTTTTATGACTTCTGTAAAAAAACAAAAACAAAAAAAAACAAGATGAGGTATTTTTTAAGTGTGATTCATCAGAAAAAAAAATCATGATATTCAGAATTTCCTTACACCCCCTCACTTGTAAGCCATGGATCAGGCTTAGATTTCAAGCCAGCCAGGTATCCCGAGTCACTCCCAGGAGCCAATACCCAACCCTCATCCATATTTAAGGCAACTAGATGCTCCATTTAAGAGCTTATAAGAGCTGATGTACATCCTCCAAATAATTTCTCCCCAAATAGTTATTTTCAAAATCTTTAAAGTGCATATGTGACCCAAGTCCAGTTATCACATCCCCCAATCCATCATTCCCTCTGTGCATGAAGGTCATTCCGACTTTCAGGGGGATCCAGGGGAGGTGGGAGGACGGGAACGTGGGGATGCGGTGATGTGGCCTCTGGGTTTTAACCCCCATTTTCCCCACCATCTGCGAGGCTGTCAGAGAGGGTTAGGACAGGGTTACGACCGGGCGGGAGCTCAGCAGGGAGGTTTCCGCCCACACGGCCGACTTAAAGCTCTCTGACAGCCATGCGGAAAAGAAGTCGCCCGGGCCTATGCCTACAGCCAGATCAGATGTCAAACTCACATTTGAAATCAATCGGCCAGAGTGCACTGACTGAGCTGGCCAGGAGGGAGCAGTAGCTCTAGCTGTGAGAGAGATCATGCACACACACACACAACCAGGCACATGCACTGGTGGTATAAGGCACATCACTGCCAAAAGTCACGGCTGCGCTGGAGCCAAACACAGTTTTAACACCGTATGCTTACACATGCAGACACACACACAGTCCCTCACATACAAGCCTGGAAGCCGGAGAGAAAGAGGCCATTTAGACTGACAAGCACACATGCGCGCACACGGATGTCTTTTTATTTAAACAGCAGGACACAAGTATGATAGCGAGCTGCCAGGCTTTTCTCCATGATGGGTCATTTCTGGCAAGTTACGCCAGGTGGCACAGCTTCCTTCTGGCACATTTGTCAGTTCATGCCGGGCACACATAATGACAGTTTAATCGGCAGACCACATTTGTTGCTCTTTCTGCTGGGTAGATTCCAGTCACGAAAGCTGCAGTTAAACGTCTGCTACTCAAAGTGACGTTAACAAGCAATCTTGTTAACTTACTGAAAGTATAGATGACTACTTTATAAAAATCATATACCGTGCAGGCAAATGTGTAGTGCAAGATGGGTGAATTTCAACAAAGCTTTCAAGAACATATCCAGATTATTTGCACTCAAAAATAAAAGAATAAAAATATAAATTATGTTTTGTTCAGAGATAATGAAATGTATTTTAATGAAAAAGTGAATTAAATGTATATGTATCATAAAATTTTCGAGTAATTATCTAGAAATTAAGTAATTACGGTATATAACATATTTTTAAATTCAGTATTTTTATACTGAATTTAATGTACTGGTTTAAAATATTGTTTTAATCTAATACAAGTCCAAAATATCTGTATTTCAATTAAAACAATTAAATTAAAATTACTGATTACATAAAGTCTCTATATATATTATTAAATTATCTACAAACCTTCTAAAAAAAGCTCAAAATATGCCTCACTTTGTTTAATTAATTTTTTCATTACATTTTTTAAGGGTTGACATAAACATGCAGAGTAAGAAGCTTTTTCATTAAAAAGGGGAAAAAAAGTCTCATACACTTTCCTGACCTGTACAAGTAAAAAAGGATAACAATGGAGCATATGTTTGACCTTGAGCGAAAGGAAATCAGATAATAGAGGATAAAAATGTTTACATTCAAAGAGTGTTCACAGTGCGAGCAGTGTAAATATGGAAGATGTTCAATCAAACAGAGCAATCAGAGATATACAGCTGACACTGTCCTGCTCTGACCCCAGCAGCTCCTGTCATAACACTCACTAATGGAGCTGTGTGTACTGCACTGACCTTACAACATCCATCTCTCTCCTGCCTGTGAGATACCACACATAGACATACACAACCTCATCCTAAACTCAATTGCTCTTCCTCAGTCCTTATCTAAATGTCTCTGGCAATAACACGTTGTCAAAACAACCCACTCTGCATAGTCCATATTTTAATGGGGAAAGTTCAGACGCAGTACTGAGAAAAAGACAATTCTGACCAAACATATGGTTTTAATCTTACAGGACTCCATGAGATGTAACCACCTCCTACTCAGTTCAGTATTTAGTGTTAGTATTTTCCAGTTGATTCCCAATAAGATCCTCCACCCGTGTCCAGGCTCTCTCATAACCTGTCCACCAGGGCAGGAGCTGAGGTTTGTGGGACTGGGCTGCAGTGAAGCTGACCACGGTGGTGATGGTTTTAATAAAGCCTGCTTTGTTGGAGATGGTGGTGAGGAAAGTAGCTCTAATTATTTATGGTTTACACATGGCATATTCTGGGTAAAGCACCTATAAATACACCCTTACTGGAAATACAGGCCACTGTGAAAATAGACAAAGTCAACAACAATGTGAGCCAAGGCTTCAGAAATAAAACTGCTACTCTGCACTTCTGCAGACTATTTAAGCAGACTGGGATCTATATTTAGGAGAGGTGTGTTTAGATGTGGCCCTGTTGTGTTGGTCATATTGTAGCTTCGCAAGGTTATGATGTCATATTTAATACAGCGGAAAAATGGATTCCCTCGAGCTCAGCGTGACATGAACGTTTAGCGTTTTAGCATTATGACATCATTTGTTAGTGTTTTTCCAGTGAAGCGGAGCCAAAATGATGGACTCCTGACCACTTGCTAATGCAAGGTTTGCTTCCATATTCTCGCCCATATCTATTTTGCTCACATTCTCACTCACTCTTTAATATGCTTACTCATTTGCTCATTCACACATTATCTCACTCTTTTACTTATTTATTAATTCACTCACTCGCCCAATTAATATGCTCACTGATTGGCTTGCTCACTCTTTTATTCGTTCACTTTCTCAATCATTTGCTCACTTATTTTCTGACTAAATAGCTTGTTTATTCACTCCATTACTTACTCGTTAGCAGTTAGTTATTTACATAGTTATTTACATTCACTCGTAGCTAACTTGCTCATTCATCAATTCATTTATTTAATGACTACCATTTGCTCACTCATTCGCTCACTCACTCACTAAATTAATGACAATAATTTGCTTACTCGTTCAACTGATCATTTGCTCACTCATTCACTTAATCCTTTATTCACTCATTCAATGACCATCATTTGCTCGCTTGATCACTCACTCAATGACTCATTTGCTTATTCATTCACTTACTTAATCATTTGTTCACTCAATGACTATCATTGCCTCACTCATTCACTCACTTGCTGTCACTCATTAGCACATTCATTCATTAGCATACTGATTCGCTCACTCACTCATTAGCTGTCAGTCATTTACGTAGTCATTCACTCAGTCCTTGCTTACTCATTCACTCATTTATTCATTAGCTTACTTACTGACTCATTTAATCACTCATTCATTCACTCACTCACTAAATAATTTGTTTACTCACTTGCTCAGTCTCTCATTAGCTTACTCATTCATTTACTCAATCAGTCATTCATTCATTCACTCACTCACTCACTCATTCATTCATCTATTCAGTCATTTACTTAGTCACTCATTAGCTTATCCATTTATTCATTCACTCAAACATAGCTAACGTGTTCAGTCATTCAGTAGCTCGCTCACTTACTCATTCACTCACTAAATCAGTTGTTCACTTACTTGCTGTTTATTAGTCATTTATTAACTCACTCATTCGTTTGCTCAATCAGTCAGTGACTAACTTTTGCTCACTCATCCATTCACTCTCTCAATCCTTTCCTTACTCATTCAATAACTATTGTTTGCTCATTCATTCATTTATTCACTTATTCATTGACTGTCATTTGCTTACTCATTCACTCACTCATTCAATGACTATCATTTAGTCACTTATTCAATCATTCACTCAATCAATGACTATAATTTGCTCAATCATTTACTCACTTAATAATTTGTTCACTTATCCAATGAATATAAATAATGTGCTCAGTCGCTTATCAGCTCATTCATTCATTCATTAGCCTACTGATTCACTCATTCACTTGCTGTCAGTCATTTATTTAGTCATTCACTCAATCTTTGCTAACTCCTTCACTCAGTTACTGACTGACTGACTCACTCACTCACTCACTCAAACATAGCTAACTAATTCACTCATTCATAATCTCATTCACTTACTCATTTACTCATTCTCTAGCTTAATTATTTGTTCACTCACTTGCTCACACATTAGCTTATTCATTTGCTCAATCAATCATTCATTCAGTCACTCACTCATTCACTTGTTAATCCATTCATTCATTTACTCTGTCACTCATTTGCTCACTCACTCTCTCACTCACTCACTCACTCTATCAATCATTCACTTAAACATAGGTAACTCATTCACTCATTCATTAGCTCATTCACTGACTCATTTACTCATGCTCTAGCTTAATCATTTGTTCACTCACTTGCTTACTCATTAGCTTATTCATTTGCTCAATCAATCACCCATTCAGTCACTCACTCATTCACTTGTTCATCCATTCACTCACTCACTCACTCACTCACTCACTCACAATCTCTATTTGTCTCTCTTCTCCAGCGTGTGACTTCAGGAGCCCAGTCTCTGAGACACTGAACTCTTGCCCTCAGTTCCTGAGTTCACTCCACCCAAAAAGCCCTAGAGTCTAAAAATAGACACAATCCAAACAGAGAAACAGCTTCTACAAAAAACCCCCATGAAGTCATCGCCATTTGAGTGGCTCTGACTGACAGCTTTAGCTTCTTATCAAGAAATTCACATCCCCACACTCTCAAACACTCACAACCCCCTTCACAAACTATTTCCACAGCAAATGCTGAGCCAGGAAATTAGCACACTGTCCATTATGCTACTAATGACATCCATGAAAGGAGAATGTATTTAAGTAGTAATATTAACATTCTCCCTAAACATTTGCTTGTGAATAACATCGTTATTCAACTTTTTCTAACTCTGTGTCATACCACAGAATTCAGAGATCTACATATTTCAAATATTGCCAACACCGCAATGGTGTTCTTCTGTTTTTATTACAGTCTTTCTCCCGTAAGGAACGGCTGTGATGCTTCCATAAACAATTTGAATGGACTCTTTGTCAAACCAGGCAGAATGCAAATAATCCTAAATCAAGGGGACCAGAACGCAATGGATATCTCTGTCTCTTATTTAGCATTTATCCTGCTGGGTAATTTGTGCTGGAATGGCCCCTGAAGCTTTATGGGTCAGTAAAAGTGTTAGAATAAGGAATGTTTTATCCAACAGGGCTTTGTGTGCAACCGTCCCAGTTGATTTACAGAGCGCATTTGCCGGCGATAAAGCCATTGTGATAGGGAGAATGGAAGAGTCATCCGTATGTATTATTCATACTGTGGTATTTAACAATGATTTTTTTGTGTGTGTGTTCTGCAGCTTAATTGTCTGACTGTAAAACAAATGAAGATCAGAAGCCAGTTGGACGTGTCAATTAAATTTAACAGTCTCACTCCTTAAGAACATAACATCCTGGCCTCAGGGGTTGCCATAGTGCTGAGACCTTGTGTTGTTTCAGCAAAACACCTTCACATAAACAATGGCATCTCTCACACAGGCACAGTGCATAAAGCTAGAATGTACATATTTAGGGGCAAATTCACTAATCAGTTGCAACACTTTTGTATCTTATTCAATAACCACCATCCAGGTGCTAAATGTGCTGGAACTGAGTTGTTCCATCAGTATTTAAATCAAGTCCCTTTAATTCCCAATTCACAAAAATCTGCTCTATTTGACTGCGCAATTAACTTTCACAGAAAGCAGGCAATAAACATAATTTCATTTTAAAAAGATTTAAAATTTTAAGATTTTAAAAGATACATTTTCTATTAATGATGGCAAGAGTCATTCATCAAATGATGGAGATCAGGCATATATTAAGGTAAGACAGTGTAATGGAGCACACTTTCTGCATTTTAAAGAGCAAATCAGTTCTTGCAGATATACTTTACAGTCCCAGCAAAGTATAGCAGATTGTCATAGTCTGCTGCATGCTCCTCAAACTAACACTCAAAAGTGACCTACAAAATACAAAAACTGCATATATTTTAAACAAATTTATACTATTTGTTTATTTATTTATTTTATTTTATTTATTTATTTATTTTATTTTTTTATTTTTTTATTTTTTTATTTATTTTTTTTTATTTTTTTTATTTAATTTTATTTTATTTAATTTTATTTTAAATTTATTTTATTTATTTTATTTATTTATTTATTTATTTATTTATTTTTTATTTTTTATTTTATTTTTTTTATTATTTTTTTTTATTATTTAATTTAATTTTATTTAATTTTATTTTAAATTGATCTAATACTTACATTTAACAGACCTGCTCTGAACTTCATATATCTCATTATATTAACAACTTTTCACTGCAGTGGCTGATGGGTAAAAGCCTCTGTTCCATGAAGAATGCCTTCATAACCTCCTGTGTATATTATCTCAGTTAAATCCCATTCCTGGTGTTACAGGCTGCATTAAAAGTGGCGGATTGCTCACAGATTTGCAGTGATGACAGTAAAGGACTGATTAGAGAATATAATTGATTGGATACAGTTAGAGAGATGAGAAGATGAGAGCTGATCACTAAGATTGAGATTGGCAGATGGGTAAAATGGATTGGATAGACTTCTCTGTGGGTGAGAGACTACGCAACAGCAAAGTGGTTGCATGTAGAGGGAAAGATTAAAAAGAGACTTATTAACATGAGAATGAGAATGAAAATTAGCTATTTTTGTTTAGCGTGGGCGGCTGGTTTTAATATATTTGCCAGGAAGCAAATGTGTGACGTAACCAAAACAATAGGATATAAACAAGCAGACTGTGAAAACTGTGTCCGTTTTTAAGAATATGATATTTAGGTCTGCTTATTTTAGGTAATAATTATTTGGCTATTCATATAAATACAAATACGAACACATACATCTTCTCCAATCCATTTGTCTATTTTTATCACTCAGCGCCACAGCAGGACAATTGTTTCATAATGTGGAGACTTGACAGGAAGTTTTTATCTGATACCAAACTCCCAAAAAATCCTGCTTGCTTTCTTGACAGTATCCTGAATGTGGGAGTTTTGCACCTCCAGAGAAACAAACATAAATGAAAGCTGTATATGGGTGTGTTGGCAGGGCCACAGACCCAGAATTTAAGATATGCAAGGGCCATTTCCTTCTTCCTGCTCAGCAAAACCAAGATTTCATAATCGGGGGAAATGAGGACCCACCACATTGATACCATCACGCACTGAGAGAAAACAGACACAGCCAGGACAGTTAAAAATCTCTCCACCAGGGGGGCAAAAAGCCCATAAAGACAGTATATCATGAATAAAACAAAATGCTCTCTGCAGCTCACTATCTACTCTGTTTTGATTGGCAGAGAGATTTCAAACAACTATACAATGGCTCCAAGATGTATTTGCACACTTAAGCCACACTTTAATACGTAAGAATAGTTTTAAGATATCAAAATATCAAAGCAAGTGAAATTTATTTTAAAGAACTATCTTAGGCACACTTTTCAAGCAAAACATTTCACAAAAAAAAGAAGTTTGTTTGGAATTAAATTAGACACCCCACTGAGACTCAGGAACCCCAGTAGAGAGAGAGAGAGAGAGAGAGAGAGAGAGAGAGAGATTTGTCTTCATTTAAATCATTTTTATATATTTTTTAAACTTAACACTTAATATATAGTCAATATTTAAAAATGTCAAGAATGATTTACTTCTGCATAATTTATATACTCACTGTATAACAAATTGAACTATTTTGAGTTTCTATAAATTGTTAAATTGGTTATCTTTTTAAGTGGGAGAACTTGCACAATTGGTGGCTGACTAAATACTTTTTTTCCCCACTGTATGTACGAACATTAATTAGCTTTAATTTTGGTTATATGCACTACAGGTTTTTTTAAGTAAAGACATTTTAAAATGTTACAAAACATTTGTATTTCATATAAATAAATAAATAAATATATAATTAATAAAACAATTAAATTAATAGATAAAGCAACACAGCCATATTCAACATTGATAATTATAAATGTTTCTTGAGCAGCAAATCAGCATATTAGAATGATTTCTGAAGGATCATGTGATATCATAGCTCAGCTATGACCTCACAGGAATAAATGATATTTAAAAATATATAAAGCTTTTAAATATCCATTTTCTATTTGAGTATATTTCCCCATATTTCAATTTTACGGTATTTTTATCAAATAAATGCCGTCTTTCAAATCAATCAACCATACTGACCCGACAGTTTTGAATGCTAGTATATAGCATAAATAACCACTTAAATAACCACAGGCACACACCTTGAAAAATAATATAAATCAAATAGACATATGAAGTTTATATCTTGCCATACACATACAGAGCACAGATCTATAGTGCTGAGCACACATGACTACGTTCCTCTTCCTGTATGTACTTCTGTAGGCCTGCGATCTGCCACCCATATCTTTCCTGTGATCTGAAAGTCTATGTGGGAGTCCAGTGCATTGCCAAGAGACATACAAAGGCAAAAAAAATCTTCCCACACGTACACACACATACGTTAACCGCACGTGTGGCTGCTCGACGTCTGAGAGACCACAGCAAAGCCAGACCCCCGGTTTTTCAAAGCAGCGTATCTTGACATGTTTCATCTCCTCCAGGTAAGCTCAGGATAAGCAGCCGTTTTATTTAAAAGAATCTTTGTATTACACAGTCGATTAGAGAGACTGTCAGCCACATCCTTTGAAATTACTCCCAGCACAAAACATCACTTGGTACCTTCAAAAGCTCTTAAGTCACTTCAAACTGGTGAAAAAAAAAACTTTTCTTCCTGTGTAACTATAGGGAGGCGTTGAGTAATGAAGACCACAACAGTAAACTATGAAAATTACAAGATACAAAGTTTTGATGATATACAGTTACCACTGAGAGTTACGTAAAAAGACCACATAAATAAAACTCGGGCTGTTTAGTGCCACATAAGGGTTATACAGAGGACACAACTGAATTCATTGAGCACCAAGTAATTATTCCACATAAAAAAAAAAAGTCCAACAAAAGAAATAAAACGTACTTTGACCAAGAAGTTTATAATGCTGGGACAAACACTTTGTCAAACCAAATGACCCAGAAAAAGTTATTTTTATTCTACATAAAAGTGGTCTCCCCTCACGGTGGCTGCCATTTTGTGATCACATGACATGCGAAATGCTTCATCAGGGGACATTGGTTGCTGAATAAAATCATAATGGGTGAAAAATATGCACATGAATGATGCATTTCTACATCGGTACTGGTAAATACAAATGTTACAGATAGGTGTCAGTATAAAGCAGCGCTGCACAAAATAAAAATTTTAAGAACTGGCTCCCTTTAAATTTATAAATGAGAAATTAAATTGATTTGAATTGGTCACACCTCACAGGAAGATGAAGCGGAATGACAGGAAAACGATTTTACTAAGTTGTAATGCTACACTGAAAATGCCATTCTGGGAAACTGTTCTGCCAGCACAGCTATATGAATCAACTTCAAATTTAAAGGGGTATTATGATGCAATTTCAAGTTTTCCTTTCTCTTTAGAGTGTTACAAGCTGTTCGTGAATAGATACGATCCCTAAAGTTGCAAAGACTAAAGTCTCAAACCCAAAGAGATATTCTATTTAAAAGTTAAGACAGGTCCACCCCCTCCTAAAACGCCTCGTTTAAACACGCCCCCACATGTTTACATCACAATGTGGGAAGATTTGCATAACGCCACCCAAATGTTCACGCAAAGAAAGAAGGCATAACTTTCTTGTTGCTGCCACCGCCGCCGGCATGTCGTGAAGACGCTGTGTGTTTCGTTGCGAAAGCGAAAATACTTTGTTTGGCCTTCCAAAGAGGACACAACTAGAAATCAGTGGTTCAGTTACAACACTGTTCCAGAACAGTTCATCCCAAATATTCAGATGTGTGCGGCACATTTTATGGAGGACTGTTTCCTGATCCTGGTAAAGTAGACTACAATGCCGGCTGTTCTGACTCACAGACTATAAGTAAGTTTTTTATATTTAAAGAATTTGCCACTGATGATTCAAACACGAGTTTTGAGCAGTGTAGAGTAGCGCTTGTTGTTTGTAATTTCTCCGATCACAAATGCAGACATTGTTTTAAGTTTACGCGGCGAGATGCAACGCAACGCAACGTGTAAAAAGACAGTATAAGTCATTATAATCCGTAATTATGTCCCCACTGGATGCAACAAACAACTCATTTATAAAGGGTTTTATTGTTTTTGTCTCGTCGCCCTGGCCGGACAGGGCATCACAGTACAGTATTTCCGTCACACGCTTGAGGTATTCGGCCAATCACAACGCACTGGATAGCCGGCCAATCATAGCACACCTCGCTTTTCAGACCGATGAGCTTTGTAAAAATCTACGCATTTCAGAAAGCCGGGGCAAATAGAGGAGAAACAATAATATACATTTCAATCAGGACCACTTTCGTCAAGTATATTTATTACAATTATATTGCATACAGTTCCCCTTCAGGAACTCGAGCTCCGTCCAGTCGCTTTGGGAACGCCCTTGCGTGACCGCGTTCTGAAGCACGTGTCAAATAATTGATTAATTGATTGATTGATTGATTTTGCATTTTAAATCGCAACCATATTATTTATACAAGGAACCACTGTTTCTTCAGAATTGCACTAATAATTAATTTTAATTCAATTTCAATTCTTGAATTTGAACTGATGTAGCAAACTGAATGCAGAATTGTAATTTTAAAGGGGTCATATGATGTTGCTAAAAAGAACATTATTTCGTGTATTTGGTGTAATGCAATGTGTTTATGTGGTTTAAGGTTAAAAAAACACAAGCATAGTTCAGGCAGGTCACGTCAGTCAAGCTCGCATCAGCCGACAGTCAGCTGTTCCTGACGTGTACCAATCCAGTCTTGACACCTATCACAAGCGGTCTATTTAAATTCCCATTCTTCAGCGTCTCTTCCATCGCATCACTGCTTGCACTGCCTCCACCTAACTGAACCTGTTATTCGATCTGACTTTTGTTTCTTCCTTACAGTCACTTCATTGGAAGCATTCTCTATCACATATTGTTTACAACATGTAATTGTGAATTGTAATTATGTATGCATATAATGGTTCTGTTCTGTACCCGGGGGGGGTTTGTCTTGCTGCTCTCCCCGCTCTGTCCAAGCATGGCTGCATGGACAGGCGTGTGGAGTGTTGCCCAGAACATAACCATACCGCCAAAACTAACGTCTCTAGGTTACGTATGTAACCATGGTTCCCCGAGGGAACGAGACGCTGCGTCTCTTTGCCATACTCCCTGCATCCCTGCAGGCGCTACTTCATCGGAGCTGGTTTGCGCCCGGCTGGATGTGCTTTTATGCTTTCTGGTGCTTACCTCACCCTGCTCGTGACGTCTCGCTGCTCCATTGGACAGATTTGACACGTGCTTCAGAACGCGGTCACGCAAGGGCGTTCCCAAAGCGACTCAACGCAGGAACACGTCAGGAACAGCTGACTGTCGGCTGATGCGAGCTTGACTGACGTGGCCTGCCTGAACTATGCTTGTGTTTTTTTAACCTTAAACCACATAAACACATTGCATTACACCAAATACACGAAATAATGTTCTTTTTAGCAACATCATATGACCCCTTTAAAATTACAATTCTGCATTCAGTTTGCTACATCAGTTCAAATTCAAGAATTGAAATTGAATTCAAATTAATTATTAGTGCAATTCTGAAGAAACAGTGGTTCCTTGTATAAATAATATGGTTGCGATTTAAAATGCAAAATCAATCAATCAATCAATTAATCAATCAATCAATACATACATACATACATACATACATTTAAAAACCCCAAGGTTTGCTGTGGTTGTCTGTAAGTCTGAATAAAATATTGTGATTATTTATCAATATACATAATTATAGATATAAAAAATATGTATTATTAATATTATTAATATAATTAAATTAATTAATATTTAAAGTAAATTTATTATTATTATTAAAAATGTCAAACAAGATAAATATAAATTTCACTTTATTATTTTTTTCACTGTAAAGTAAAAAATCAAGTATTTATGAAAAATAAAAATCATCATATTTTACTGCATTACAATACTGTAATACAATAATATTATTTAATTTATAGTTTCTTAAGTTCTTCAAGCCATAGAGCTTTTATTTTTGGCTGAAGACTGTAGGGAGCCTTAAAAGCGTCTCTTTTGTTGACAACAGCCGGTTTATAAGCACTTCTCATTACAAGTTTGGGAAGATGTTTGGCTGCAATTTGCATTTCCAAATACACATTATAAGTGACCCAAACTCAGAGCCGATGCAGAGATTTGCAGAGAGTTTGAGTAAAACAGCATTTACTGTGAACCGAGCTACTCTGAGACACTGAATACACCAGATCAGCTAAATCAAGCTTTTAAATGAAGCTCTCTGTCCCTCAAGGAAAAGACCCACACACCATCACCCCTCCAGCTCACACGAGGCACTAGCCCTTTTAACAGATGAAACCATTTTGTTTTCAGCCCAATTGGGATCTTGTTAATTGCATACATCGCTTTTCATGCGTAATTAGGAGACACTTTTGGTGACGCTGTTAATATGGGGATTTGAAAAAAAACCTGAGGTGAAGTGAATGAATGCATAAGCTGCAACAAAATAATGGACAAATGCCTTGGGGAGACATTGGAGATGGTGAGCAAGTTTGAACTCTATAAAACATTTTCAAGCATAAATAATCTAAGAATCAGGATAATTATTAAATGTACTCTGAATCAGGGTATCAAAGTTAGTTTCTCAGCAATTAACACCTCATCCATGCTGAATTACATGAGTGTGAAGGAGATCTTTATTCTACATGGGTTGTACATGTTCACACATGTATACAGTATAATGGTGTATAACAGTGTTAATGTTCAAAATTCAGTTCAATGTTCAGTCTTGTGATCACACTTTTTTGCCCTTGCTGAATATGAATTGATCACTTGCCACATGGTGTTATAAATAATCCATTTGATATAATGTTTCTGAGCAGACAGTCATTACATCCACAGAGATATCTTTCATAAACGGCAAGCCATCAAATATGCAAGTGTAAAAACAAGTGCCTGATGGAGAGCAGTAAAAACACAGAACAACAATTGTCCATCATGTGTTGCCAAAGTGACTGACAGATGTTTAAATATGTCTCCGCAGATGTGAGTCTGATTAATTTTCTATGTCGTGGACATAATTATGGGAATGTCAGAATCACTTAGCCATGGGGCTGATGGGTAATTTCACTCTTTAACATGTTTAAAAGCGGACGTTACATTTGCACGCTTAATCGAGCCAAAATGAAGTGAAGGGGCAGGGCAGCATTCCAGCCGCCGTTCTCAAGAGGAGCGTCTCATTTTTAATGTGTTTTCACATGCAGGCTTCCAACAGCAGAGTTTGTGTGGGATTTTTTTAACTGATATTCCTTTGTGGAAAAGCATTTAATAAAACTGGCTAATTAAGTATGCAAATGAGCTCAATATAAGGGAAAATGTGTAGCCCTAATGTGTTAAAAGCCTTTGGAAAACTAGTTAAAAGCCCTCCACTGTTGAGAGAGGAAAATATTAGTCATCTCAGAGGATTTAAATGTAATAAACAGAATGAATGAACACATTTATTAGCATAACAAAGCATAACCAACCACGCTGACAATCCTTAATGTATGTTCAGTAAGTAACAATGCATACATAAGCATCTACGTGGATGAAATATAAAACATGTGTTTAAAAAGCATGGTTACAATTTTAAAAGCTCTTGGGTGTTTGAATGCATCGTCACATGTTTCTCTGTGAACTGCAATAACACTTCCTCTTTCAAATTATGTTATGGTGACTAATCATGAAGCATATTCTTCCTACTTTTGTATTTGTTCTTTGCTGCTTAAATGCCTTGTAAACAATACAGCCATGCTTACAAATCAGATCACACATATTTGCTGTAAGACAAAGACAGGAGACGGGACAGGGCTCTCAAAAATCTAAATTGTCATTTCAAATTCATATGCTAGAAATTCTTGAATAACCTTTATGCAGATCTCAAAAAAAGATGACTATGTCGTTCAAGAGCACAAAGGAGGCATAAAAGTGGTTGATGCAACTTGTGCGCTATATTCCAAGTCTTATAAAGCCATACAACTCAATAGCTTTGTGTGAGGAAAAGACTAAATATAAGTGTTATCCACTGATAAAGTGAAAATTTTCTTGCATTCATAAATCAAAAGGGAACCAAACTTTTTTCCATCAACATTTTTTATGCAAATTTTGTGATCACACAAAACACCAAGATGCAAATAAAATGTAAAAATTTGCATAAAAATCAAGTTGATTTGAGGTGGATTTTATTTTATTTTTTTATAATATGTATATATACTATCATGGAAACAAATGTACTGAATACATTTCTAGATTAAAAAAAAGTGATGTGGCTTTATCTAAAGATGTCATGTGGCTGCATAATTAATATTGTGAATAAGAATTCACAAATATCAGTTCAATATGTTTTTAACATCAATATGTTTTCTTTTTGACTTTGATAGACTTTGACAAAGTATAAATAATGGGTCTCATTCACTAATAATTGCATGAATTATTTGATATTTGTTTTCAAGAAAAATCTCTGCCTAATTCAAACACATGCATACCCACATGAATTTGTTCTTAACCTTGTTCTAATTTGAATGAATTGTTTTTAGAATTCTAAAAGACGTCTGCTTTAAAATTGAAATTTCAAGATTACAAGATTATAAGGCCACCCAGAGTACACAAGGTTTCAGTTGTTCCTACATTTGTTCATAAATTTAGGATAAATTTAATTTTTTTGATAATTTATGATTTGCTCACAAAAATGTTCATAAGCAGATTCCATGCACAAAACACATGCTTAGTGAGTGAGACCCAGTGTATGCAAACAAGATTGTGTTTTCCTAAATAAAGCAGCCATTTGCATAAACATTGGGCTGAGTAAATGATGACAGAATGTTCATTTTTGAGTGTACTATCCCTTTAACACTTTAATTGTACACTACACGTTGCGGTGATGCTCAGTTGTTAGACTCTAGTCTCAGCTTCACTGACTTCCTGTGCAAATAATGGGCTACAATAAGGGTGTAATGGACCAGTGTGGTACAAACACATTACAGCCAGTGTGTGGGTGTGAGAACTTCTATACATGCCAAAACCAAACACTATAACCCACCTCAGAGACATAATACAGGATTCAAAGAGAAACTGATTCAGTGATGCAACAAGATGGTAGTTTCGCAATATGGAAAAAGCCAGGGAGAAATATGTGCATGATAAAATTTTAGAAGGTCAGGTTGTATAGATTTGGTTCCTAAAGTTGTGTTTGATTATGCTAGTCAGGAATTTCCTGATTTGACTTGATCTATAGGCATCAGGGGTCATGGGTTCTTTGTGTAATGCACAGTACTGTACATACTCTATATTTCAAAGTGCAGTAAAAAGCATCCACATGCAGATGTAATCCTAATTCAAACCAGCCCTTGCGCTCGCTCATGGGCCAACAGGAAAAGATGGAAAATAAAGAGAAGGAGGGCAGGATGTAAATGGAAAAGAAAGAAATATATAAAAACAGAGAGTGAGAGTGCGAAGGATGGTTGGAAAAAGATGAGGTAAGGCCTTTAGAGCATAATGAATAAGGGGGAAATGAGGAAAGGAAAGGGTTAAATCAGAGGAATGTCCATAGAATGACCAAATCTGTATGTAATCTCTCAGACAAGGGATATTTGACTCTTTAAAATGTTGTAAATGTTTTCTTTTTAAAATACTACGCATCAAATAAAACTTCTTTGAAAGACCTGAAGGCCAAATGAACTGTGGCCTGTGTGTTAACCAATCAAATAACTTTTATTTATTTATTTATGTGCCAATATTATTTAGCTTACATAACAGCCATGCATAGCAATCTCCCCAAACAATGAACAATTAGACATAATTTGACTGGACAAAAAAAAAAAAAACCTGCAGGATGGGTCATCAATATTTTTTACACCATTTTCCAGAATTGTATGTGTAAATGTGTATGTCTGCTGTATGTTCATTTTCCTTAATTTAGTAGTGCACTAGCATTAGGCAAACCTTAGAGCAATGAGGTCTTTAACTAAACCACACTATGTGATTTTTCCAGTGAAAATGAGCTAGACAGGATCGTGCTTAAACAGATTACATTACAGGCATACTTCCTGCATGGGAAAACCCGGATATTTGGACAAGATGTGATTAACATGTGGAAGAGAGAGCTTTGTGAGCTAAAACTGTGCTATTTTACACTGAGCTCTGTTAATGGTTTATAGAGGAAGTGCACTTCAGTAAATGAAAACAATCGTTGCCTAATGCTTCTCATCAGTTTGGTCTTGGTTGGTGGCCACTCAGCATAAGGAGGTGCTAAACACATTTGTTTCCTACTTTCTTCTTATTTAAGGATATTGTGCTGTTTTACAACGTGCAAAATTACAGCAATGCCTTTCATATCAATTCGGTGAAGAAAAAAAAATCGTTCCGTTTCACTTTAACTTTGCGAAGGTTATGCTTTCTCTCCCATTTACTTTTCAGACAGCTTTGAAGATCACAGAGTCCTGAAGCTGGTCCAAGACTTATTAAATAAACAACCCAAAATATAGGCAACTGAGGACTCCTACATTAATAAACGGCTTTATTGAATTATGAGAGCATGTGAGCTGTAATATATATACTTAAAAGCCAACTCTGCTCCATGAATCTTATTCCTCATTACCCCCAGAAAACACCCCCATCATTCTCATATGAGGGAGAGGAGCATGTCAAACAGACCAACAGACTGTGCCAAGGATAACTCCACTTTTCTTGAGTGTCTCTGGCTTTCTCAGAAAAACTGTAGTGCCTGCTCACAGCCTTTTGAGAACTGATTTCACACACCCACCCACTATACTTTAGCCCATGACTCTCCAGCATTGGACGACGGCCCGATTCTCCATTTGTGAACTCACAGAAGAAGAGTGAGACTGGTTTCCCACATGTGAGAGTATGTAAGGCCAGTTCGCCCCAAAAAAGAAAAAATCACGTCATTATTTACTCACACTTATGTTGCTACAAACCTGTATAAACGCAAAAAGATTTTTGATCACTCTTTTCCTTGCAATTGCAATGAATGGGGAATGTGGCTTTCAGGCTTCAATGCAAAAGCACCATTGAAGTAGTAAATACAACTTGTGCACTATTTTCCAAACCTCCTAAGGGCTTTGTATGAAACCGACCAAAATTTTTAGTTGCTATTCACTGATAATCTTCTCATCTAATGAGTTGCTCACAGCTGCAACCCAACTGAGTGAGCTGAACTCAACAACTGAATCAGTGAACTGTATTTATGAATTAACCATTTAAACCACCCGTGTGCAAATTAATCAAGTGATTAGTTGAAAATATTTGACATGAAAGAATAATATGTTCACAGATATAATATAAATAAAAAAAACACTTTTTTTAGTTAATTGAAATAAAGCTGAAATAAAATAAAATATAAATTAGACGACAAAGGTAAATTAGCAATATTTATTTTTCTTTCTTTTTTTACAACAATTAACGGATTACGTTTTACTTGAGAATAATTTTACTTTAAAATTCAATGTGATTATTTGCCATTTCATTGTATTTGTGAAATTTACTAGTAATTTCTGAGTAAAAATGGTTTCAAAGTAAATCCTACATGTATTTTTTTTCTCAGTATTGGCCAATAACTGAAATAAAAAGTTGAAGTATTAATTTCTAAAACTTAAATTGAAATAAAAAGAGATAAATAGAAATGACAAAAGCACATAACATTAATAAAACTAAAACAAAAACTCAAAATATAAACATTAAAGCAAAAATAAATAAATTCAAAATACCTAATACATTTAAAATAATAAATAAATGCATAATGTTAACAAATACTATAATATACAAATGATACAATAACACAGATCTGAAAACTGAATGTTTATAATGGGTTTGCTAAGAGCGATCCCTATTGTGTCCACTTAACCCCAAGGAAAGGCACTTAACCCCAGGTGGCCCTAAAGAGATTGTTCTGGAAATATAAAAGCATACTCAAAATATGTGGAGGATGCATTAAAAGGAAAGCTAATATTCTTTTAAGATATTCATTCATGTGTAATTTAGTTTCAGATCAAAACAGCTGAACTCATCTGTAGGCCTCAGCTTTGCATAAAAGTGTGTGTGAAGACATCTGTAGCCAATTAAACCCATCTTAATGGTTCACTCACGCGAATGAAGGTGATATTACATTGAAAATTCATAACTTTTGTGGGTGTCAACAAAAGATAGTATATATGTTAATTAGCGGGTGCATGTGACCATCTAATTAGCAGGATGCTAATGAAGCTCCGGCGTTCTTTGTGACATCTTTGATGGAGAGCCAGACTGTCCAACCCCCAGAGGAGAAAGAGTAGCTTCTGCCATCACCTCTCATCAGAGGCGGCAGAAATCAATTTGTTTAATTGTCTAATATGTAAATGTTGAGAGAGTCCGGGTGCCATATATCCAAGCCGCTGCCATGCAAACATTCAGACGCCTATGCATTGACACGACGTGTAGTTCACCCACTCCGCCTTCATTGATATGCACAGGTTTGTATGTCCCAATTACGCTTATCCTTAATTAGAATATGTGCTCCAAGCAAGCCGTTAAATTGCGGATTGGACGCACTGACATTGCACACTGATGTCAGCTGACTGCAATACAGTAGGATCACATTAGGATCTTTATGAGGTTGTGATTAACTTGACATTTTACTCTCGAGTAAGGACGTTCGAGATCAAGAGTTTCGGTTTTTAACATTATGCAAGACATTCAAAGCAAAACAATATGTCTGTTGAGATATATCGCCCTCAGCCAATGCACATCACCACACACAAAAACATCAATCAAAAGATCTGTTTCTCTTTTTTTCCCCCTTCAACTAGGTTAATTGAATTTGTATGCAAATGAGGAGTGTACATATTTAACATGTTTCTTGTGTAACCCATTAACATACTGAGAGATTGGTATGCTCCAGGCAAGCATTACCTAAAAGAGTACATCAAGAAAGGGCAATTTAAATAAATTACTAATTCAGCTCACTATTCCAATTATACAAATGGCACTGTGTTGTTAAATTTGCAATGCACGTTATTATGAAAAATACAGACACATACAGACTCTGCTAATAGCTTAATCTTCCATTTTGAAATTGTGACAGTCATCAGAGGAACTGCACCATAATAAACATATTAATAATGGATTCAGTAGCTATCATTGTCAATGTACAGCTGCTTCAAAATAATGGGGATGAAAATAAAACTTAAAAAAGACTCAATCACTCATGAATGAAAAGTGTTGTGTTTGTTTTCAAAAACAGGAGCAGCTCCAAAGGAGTGTAATTAACTCGTCTGGTGCATTGAGTTTATCATTTCTGTACATGCTGACATTGTCAGGGGAAGCTACTTTTAAACTTGAAGAGCTACAAGCTAATCAATTTAAACAGGTTAAACTGCAGTCGAGTTTCAAGTTTAGCCACACTTCTAGATAGTAATACATACTGTAAGTTAGTTGCTGTTATATTAAAGTTTGTCATGTGACAGTTTCAGATGCTATTTTATGAAAGTGACAGATTTAACATTCCAAAAATGCAAACAATAGAATAAACAAATAAAACTCAATTTGAATTGTACTTGAGAAAATAGTAAATGTTATTCTAGGACAATCTTACAAAAATTCCCCAAAAAGTGAGTAGCTATTGAAGCTATAATGTAATATAAATTGTATTGTATTATGATTAATTTATAATTTAATATTAATAATCACAATTAAGATGACAGGATTGAAGATACTAAAAAATCTAACTAATAATTTATAAATATAACTAATAAAATATAAATAAAACACTATTAATATTTATTTTAATAGTCACTTGTGATAAAAAAGTACTTATATATATATATATATATATATTATACTATAATACATTTATAATATGACAACAGAATCATTAGAGCAAGGATGACAGCTTTTAAAAAATACAAAATATAATACAAATAAATTACAAAAAAAAACAACAACAAATGAAAACTAATACAATAGTAATAAAATATGTTTTAATTGCACTTGTGATAATTACTTTTTTTTCTGTCCTGGGTCCATCTTACAAAATGGTAAGTAGCTAATACATTAAAGCTATTATTTTATATATTATATTATATTATATTATATTTTTGATTCATTAATTAAATATTCAGAAAAACGACTAATAAATAAATATAAAAAAAATAAATAAAGCGTAAAATAAATCAAGGAAAGAGAGAAGGCATTTTCAGCAAGCAAGTGATGTAAAGCTACATGCTATACAGCGTTACAAAAATTGCTCTGTAGCATTACACAAAACACAGATTACTGGAAAAGCCCCTGCTTTGAAAAGAGCCACACTACTGTCACAATACTGAAGAATGCTGTTACATTATACACTCGGTACTTTCTTTATTTACTCTCCAACACGGCTTACCAACAGCGCTGGCAAACCTCTCACAATCCTGAGGTAAAAGTATTTAAAATTATAGCAAAATCACCTGCCCCATGAATGACCCTTTTTTGTAAACAGTCAAAGTAATGTGCAAAAATATAGTGAGTATTATCATGTTTCGCATCTGTAAGACTCAAAAGAAGACATTACAATGAAGTCATATGCAAAATTACCAATAGCGTTAACCTCTAACCAGATGAACGGCCCTGGGGAGAAACTGGAGGAGCAGGAAGAAAAGGGTCAACAGGTTCACTATGAAGTGTCATTTCTAGTTCTGAGATAAGAACATCACCTGAAGTATCCAATTATCTTGTGTAACTGATAGGTATACTATACCTCTTGACCTCTATCTAACGTCTTGAAGACTAAAATATGGGACGGGGTCCTGCTCTATGCAAATGGAATTTATCAGTGGCGTAAAACAGGGTGGCAGTGAAATCTGCATATCCATGTGCCCTTTTAAAGCACCATGTATGACGGCTTAACCCCGCTTCAATACCTAGAATGAGGCCATCATTGATAATTCCACTGCACTTCCCATTGACAATTTTTAGCCCTGTTGCTATGACGACAGTGTATTTGTGCACTTTGGTTTTGAAGGCAGGGTTGGTCTGAGAGTGAGAGACTAATCACCTCACAACAGGAAGCGAGAACTGCAGGATTCCACACACAAGCTAAAGTGACATTTACAAAGACACTTACTATCTAAAACTCAACACATATACGCATATGCAACACTTCAAACCTCCCCATGGTTCTTTGACGTTCCCGTTCGTCTGATGTCATCTCAAGTTTTATTCAAAGCAGGTTAAGCATGGGTCCAAAAAAGGGGATTTGTGAAGGTGCGCTCGTGGAGTGTACACAGCTTTACATGTACCTTGGAAGTGTGCTAAAGCAAAGCAGCTTAGAGTAGAGCTTTTTTCTTTGATGACCTTTAAGAGCAAATCTCAAAAAAGACATTACGTAGAGGCACAGGCAAACAGAGATCTTCGGCACTCTTGAGATGACAAACAACGCCACTATCAGCTTAACGAGTCTGCTTCGGAAATTAACACCTGGGTTGAGTCAATCAGAGCAGGCCTCTCGCCAAGGCTAGGCTGAGCAATGCAAAGCAGACTGCATGGATTAGTTATTAATAGGAGAATACATATTTCCGATCCTTCATAAATCATTCTAATATGCTGATTTGGTGCTCAATTATTTATTATTGGTTCTAAATTATTAACTAGGGTTGTTATTATTAATGTTGTTAAAAAAAAGTTTTGCTGCTTAATAGTGGAAATTATTATTTTTTTGATGAATAGAAAGTTCAAATGAACAGCATTTATTTGAAACATTTTTTTGTAACATTATACATGTCTTTACTGTAACTTTTGATCAATTTAATGCATCCTTGCTGAATAAAAGTTTGCTTGTTTGTTTGTTTAAAAAAATAATAATAAGTAGCAAAAAACTATTTCCAACATTGATAATAAGAAATGTTTCTTAGGCAGCAAATCAGCATATTATATTGATTTCTGAAGGATCATGTGACACTGAAGACTGGAGTAATGATGCTGAAAATTCAGCTTTGATCACAGGAATAAATTAAATGAAAAATTGCATTAATTCATATACAGTGTATATATATATATATATATATATATATATATATATATATATATATATAATGCAGCTTTAGTGAGTATAAGAGACGTTTATATATGTCAGCAGATATTTGCATTAAGTGCTAATAGCCATAGATGCTATTTACACTAAGTGAAAATACCATTATTTTCTTAGAGATATATTGTATTTACACTAAGCAAAAATAGCATTTTTTTTTCTTTTCAATAAGTGTAAATAGTACTTAGATGATATGTATCCTACTTAGTGCAAATACTGATGTATAACGTATTGAATGTAAATGATAATTTTTATTAAAATTATTAAATGGATGCCACCTTGTTGGGACAATAACACATACCCCTATCCCTACCCAATAAACACCAGTGAGGCACTTTATTTTCCACTTTTCAAATATTTCCTTCAATTTTATTGAAAATAAATGTCTTTTAGATCTGATATGTGATGTGACAAGGGAGAAGAAAGATTTTGGCAAAAGCGGCTTTCAACTTGGGTCAATCACGTCAAAATTTACCACTATGTACTTTACTCCCTATGCAACTGTTGCTGTTGTTTGATAGGTGTCTTTTAGGTGTCTTCTAGCCCAACCACACTTGTAGGCGGAGTAAGTATAAATAGCCTCTCCCAACAAGGCGGGCTATTTGCACTTAGTGTGAATGGACACTCTGTTTATGGATATACAGTGGGTATAAAAAAGAATCACCCTCCTTTAAAATAATCATATTTGTTGCTTTGCAGCCTGAAATGAAGACAGAGACAGTTTTTGTTGCATACATATATATATATATATATATATATATATATATATAACAAATAGTTTGGGTGAACTATTCCTTTATATATATATATATATATATAAGTTTATATATATGAATAAATGAAAAGTTTATGAAAATTTACCCTGACCCGCAGGCCATCCAAGATGTAGAAGAGTTTGTTTATTCATCAGAACAGATTTGGAGAAACTTAGCATTTCATCACTTGCTCACCAGAATGGGTGCCATCAGAAGGAGAGTCCAAACAGATGATAAAAACATCGCAATAATCTACAAGTAATCCACACAACTCCAGTCCATCAATTAACACCTTGTGAAAAAGTCATCTCGTCTGAATCAAGAGAGAAATATGTACAGATCAAGCACTGTTTACAAGCGAAAACAGTCCAAAACAGTTCTAAA
>NW_015505384.1:1226420-1261610 GCF_001515645.1 Sinocyclocheilus grahami
AAGTATTGAGATTAAATTTTGTTATTGACCAAATACTTATTTTCCACCATAATTTGCAAATAAATTCTTTAAAAATCCTACAATGTGATTTTCTGGATTTTTTTTTCTCATTTTGTCTCTCATAGTTGAGGTATACCTATGATGAAAATTACAGGCCTGTCTCATCTTTTTAAGTGGGAGAACTTGCACAATTGGTGGCTGACTAAATACTTTTTTCCCCCACTGTATATACATACATACATATATGTAATTATTATTATTTTTATTATTATTATTATAACATGTATAACATTTATTTTAGCAAAATAATCAACCACTTTCGTTTGTTCAATAGCAGGTGCTAACTGGAACACACTTATCTGCTAAACTTGACCCCTTGTGTATATTTAAACAGTCTATGGCCCTGTCCCAAGCCTTTGTGGTCTTCCTCCTCTAGTTCCAAACTCTTGTGACAGAATTATGCACAGACTGTTGGGCAAGTGTGACGGTTGCAAATGGAAGGGTCATTAGCACCCTTCTAAATCATAAACAAACAATGGGAGACCATACCGTCACATGGACGTCAAGGACTCACACAAGCAAAAGCTACAAGACCATACAAGTCCACAAAGTACGTCATTTGGGCCTACATCAGATTCTCTTTCCATGTCCAGTTCCTTAAATAGATGTCATAGATCTAACAGGGGCAAGAGTGCAGCATCGTGCTCTTTGTCTCCGTCTAGACAGCTCAAGACTGAATGCTTAATTTGACTTTCAAATGCACCGGGGAGTGCTTAAATTAAGGGGGACTTACCCTCCCATTTCACGGGCGCAGGATAAAATAACTCTAGACCCTACATAATTAACACAATTACTACTCCCAAATTACATAATAACCCATACATTCAAGAGGTTTAGAAATCTGCTATGGATGTGGTTGGAACAGAAAGGGGGCTGGAATTTTTCAGATATATTTCCTCTGTGTTTAAGTACGGCTCTGCACTAACGATGAGGTTTGGCTGTGCAGAACCTGAGCGGATCTGTGTTCACATTCACTGGAGCAGCACAGCTGCAGATAGTTGTATGGAAGACCAATTAAGGACTCGAGGGAGACCATGATTAACATTGTGATTGTGTGAACACGAGTCAGGGAGTCAACAAATTTCCAACCCCAGAGCTTAAGTAACACTGGTAATGTGCTTTTGTGAGAGATAAAAAAAAGTGTCTGTTGTAAAGGAAGTGGCCAATAGAAAAAGCGCTGAGACTTCATAAGACATAAAGCATTGGATCTTTGGATTTTTCTCAAGCATACAGTACCGTTCAAAAGTTTGGGGTCACTAAAATTGATTGATTGATTTTTAAAATAAATTAATGCATTTATTCAGCAAGGACACATTAATTTGATCAAAAGTGACAGTAAAGACATTTATAAAGGCAAGCAGTGGCAAAAACTGTTTTCATCATTGATATTAACAATTAATGTTTCTTGAGCAGTAAATCAGCATATTAGAATGATCTCTGAAGGAGCATGTGACACTGAAAACTGGAGTAATGGGTGCTTTACTTTGAATTATAACAATAGAGTTACTTTAAATTGTTTTTTAAAAATCTACAGTTTTTTTAGATCAAATAATGCAGTCTTGGTGAGCATAAGAGGAAAAAAACCATTAAAAAAATTACTGACCTCAAACTTTTAAACTGTAGTGCATTTTATGTGCATACAGCAAGGAATTTGTTCTAACTTGAAAATATTTTAACAACATCTTAGATTCCCTTTCGAATGGGAACTCTGCGTCCCCTAGAGGGCACTATGGGGAATGTCTCCGGCATGACCAGAAGCATGAGTCTAAACACAACAATGAACTTGACATTGACAGGCAGCAGCCTATGACGTCACAACTGGTGTGGCCTAGAGTGTAAAAACAGCACCTTTGAAATACATCATCTTCTTTCTTGTCTTCAGGAGACCGTTTGTTTGTACATGAGTTAGGAGCACGCGTTTAGCTCCTGAGGGAGCAGAATGCATGCAGGATTTCTCAATGAAAGCTCCGTTTGATTCCACCCGGGCTTGACTCTCTCTTGAGGGATAAGAGTTGAGGGCCTGCACCCCATGGTTGGGTCCCGTGACCGCCATTATGGTGAGGCGTGATAAAGCGTGAGGTTTGTAGGCAGAGCACAGACAAGTCAAACAGGAAGTTTACCTTTTTAGGCTCCTCTTGTTGACTCAAATAACACTATTGTAACACTGCTTGTTCTGAGGAATTAGAGACAGACAAGTGCTGCACTTAGGTACTGGCCTAAGTTGTTAGGCTCTCTGTGAGCCTTCGTGTCTACTGCGAGCATTGTTAGGCTTCCTCACACTTTAAAGGGTTATCTATATTGAGGCTTTCGCTCCTTAGAGCTCCGCTAAGATAGCTATTGCAAGCTGTAGGCTATCTGTGAGCCTCCTTGCATAGTATCCAGAGCGTAGGATATCGTTAGTCTCCTCTCGACTTTAGAGAGTCGTCATGCTGAGGCTTTCGTTTCCAGAGCTTGGTTTGTTTGCGCTTAGTTGCTAGGCTCTTTGTGAGCCTCCTTGGCCATTCTGAGCATCGTCAGGCCTCCTCTCGTTACAGAGTCCTCTCTAGGGGACACAGCGTATTTTCCCCTTCTCAGGGAACCATGGTTACATTTAGATTTTTCAGTGAAGAGAAATAAAATAATGTGAACCTCATAGCTCAGATAATTTGGTCATGGAAGAATATGTGGAGAAATATGTGATCATATTGACATTTCTGACCTTTGCTTTCAGCCTTGGCATAGTGTATCTGAGCACAATGTGAGACACTGAGATCTCTTCTGAAACTCTGGAAAAGACAATTAATTAGACACATATTATTGTGTGTGTGTGTGTCCCAAAAAAAAAAAAATTTATTTGGAATTCTGACCTTCATAAACACTTTTAAGGCAATTAAGTTGTATCTGAGCACAATGTGAGACACTGAGATCTCTTCTGAAACTCTGGAAAAGACAATTAATTAGACACATATTATTGTGTGTGTGTGTGTCCCAAAAAAAAAAAATTTATTTGGAATTTTGACCTTCATAAACACTTTTAAGGCAATTAAGTTGTATCTGAGCACAATGTGAGACACTGAGATCTCTTCTGAAACTCTGGAAAAGACAATTAATTAGACACATATTATTGTGTGTGTGTGTGTCCCAAAAAAAAAAAAATTTATTTGGAATTTTGACCTTCATAAACACTTTTAAGGCAATTAAGTTAGACAACAGCTGCTAATGAAAAACATGAAGGTAAAATTTAAAACATTAACAGAGCTTATTGTCATAACCTTCCTATTGAATTTTGAACGCATCAGTAGGAAACACATTCTAGTGAGGTCCAATCTATACCTCCAAATAGCTCTCACAAACACTGATGAAAGCAAAGGCCACGGTGTCAATAAAGCAAGCGAAGTGGACTGTCAGTATTCAGTAGAGCATGGCATGCTAAGCTAATTGGAACCGACCAAATTACGCTCTAGTAGTGTCACGTCAGTGATGGTCCATCACCTGTGCTCTCACAAACACAACCCACACTTTCTAACTGTCATGAGCTTGGAACTCTTTAACACCCCGTCAAAGATATTCCTCTATTTGTCTAGGTCAGGGGTGGGCAAACTTGGCACTTCCAGGCCACTTTCCTTCAGAGGTTAGCTCCAACCCTAATCAAACACACCTGAACCAACTAATCATTGTCTTCAAGACTACTAGAAGGCTACAGGCAGGTGAGTTATATCAGGGTTGGATCAAATCTCTGCAGGAAAGTGGCCTGGAAGGGCCAAGTTTGCCCATCACTGGTCTAGGTCATTAGCAAACAAGTGGTTTCATATACCGCTAAAGAATGGCAAACAGTGTGATCTAATTAACTTGTGGTCCTGTGTGGGTGGAAGCAGAAGTTAATTTAGAAACAGATTGCATCTGTTTGCAATATTTCTGGAAATTTAGTTTGTTGAGGTTAAAATTCAAAGAACCATTCAGCTAAAAGTGAGTATTGTGTCATTGTTTACCCATGTCATATCAAACCGAACTTTCTTAAATAAGGGTGAATAAATGACGACATAGATTTCATTTTTAGGTGAGCTTTCCCTTTAACTTCTAGATGTCCTGTAAAAGTCCATAGGACCATCCCATGTCTAAATAACATGAAAGGCCCACAGGACCACAAAAATGACTGCATTTAGTCATCAGAGGGTCCACTTCAGCAGAGACCAGAGATAATAAAGCAACACAAAGTGAGAGAGAATGAGAAAAAGAGTGCTCAAGATCAGCCTTAGGTTACAGGAAGAGAGCCAGAATAACACGTCTTCCTGCAGGTTTTATATATAGGCCGTAGAATCCAAGGCTTTTCCTTTGATGTCACAGGGAAGCAGATGGAGAGATATGTCCACAGTTTCCCGCTTTAGCCCAAAGGTATCATTCAGAACCAGCACACAGCTATCCTCCACACTCTGCCATCAGTTATATGTGGTTCCCACGCTGAAGGCTTTGAGAGAAAAAAAAATGAATTTGAAAAGAGAATTTGAGAAGTCTCATTTCACAGACAGTTTTTCATCTACTATAGTCAGACACAGTTTTTTGTTGAAACAATTAATTAATTCATTTAATTTAGGCAGAAAACTTGTTAGAATAGTGACTAAAATGGGGTGAATTACTTATCACAGACATCAGTTAATGGTAACATGCTAAACAGCACACTGCCAGCACATTAGAAACCCACATGTGAGAAGTAAAATGCAAATGAATTCCCTTTAAAATGCAGATGATGATTTGTTAGATGACTAGTCAACCATCCTGACCCATCCCTGAAATTTAGCTTGTTCACAGCCCAGAGTGGTGGCGCAAAAAAAGCATCTTTCGACTCCATAGTCATCTGGTTGTTTTCAAACCTCATATAAACATTTCAGCCACTCTCATGGAAAACATGACTGGAGAGCTTAAAGCGGACCAATTAAACACCTAACAGCATCCCACTAAATAAAGGGGATTTTCAGATTAGCAAACCTGGTTAAGCCACTTCAGACTCTGTTTATTTCCCCACATTGGCGGCTTCCTCTTCCAGCTCAACTTCTGATGAAGCTCAAACCACCCCCTCATTTCCACTCCTCTTCTCTCTCTCTCATTCCTCACCCCTCCCTCTTTTCTACATCCACTGTCCGGCATGCTTAAGAGGAGGAATAGGAAACTGAGAATGAGAAACAGCATAGGGATGTTTGTCTGAATACATCCTGTACAATTTTACTCTTGTGCCATTTGAGCTCAAATTTGTCAAAAGAGCCGTTTCGGACACTCAAAAGGTTGTGGATTTTGTGATTTATTATATATATATTTTTTTACTCTTATATCACACTCTACTTTGCAAAATTCCAGTCAGAACCCAACGAGGCCGATGTTTATCAGAGCTCAAAAAAAAAAAAAAAAAACATTACACAGCCAAGTATTAATTGGCACAAGGACTACCAACCAACCAGTATGACTCTATTAGTGCTAATGTTCCTGCTAAGAAGTAGATAAAGGAGACTTAACAGCAGCCACTAAGCTGCGCTCCCAGTCCTCCTTGTATAATGAGTGGAACATCTGTTGACAGACTAATACAATTAAAGGAAGATCTCTTAATCACCATGCCACACTACGCCTAATCCTGCCTAACGCTGAGGTCATTCTACCAGACAGTACAACAAGCAAACTGACATCAGTGCTTTAACACAGACATTGGTGTAACAGACGATAGTTACTGCTATTTCCTTTGAGCAGCCTAAAAGATATGAGGGTCAACAACAGGAATGACCACAATAAAGGATAAAAAAAAAAATGTTTTAAACACAAACATTTTTCAATTTAATGTATTGTGTGTTGTAACCATAAAGTAAAAAGCAACAACATATATGCCTTACATCTTGAATACATCCTAATCTGAACATCTTAATCATTTCTAAAAGCTTTTAAATTATTTAAAAGTATTTCATATTTGTATTTAAAATTATAAAAATTATATTTGTAAATTCCAAAAATGTGCAAATACCATGACTTATGAACTAATAAATATTAATTTAATTAATTTAATATTAATTTAATTCCAATTCTCAAATAACTGCTATGATGACTTTTGTTCTACCCACTTAAATGATAGAAGTACTTGTTTTGTCAAATTTATAAAGACTGTGTCTGTTCACCAAATAGTGAGGCCAATATATAAAATTAATGCAGGACCTAGAAAAAAAAAATCTGATTGTGATTAATAAATTAAAAAAAAAAAAATTTAAAGCTTGGGCTCCTAAACATTAGATCACTTCCACCCAAAGCAGTTATTGTAAATGAAATGATCACAGATAATCGTTTTGATGTACTCTGCTTGACTGAAACCTGGCTCAAACCAAATGACTATATTGGTCTAAATGAGTTTACTCCACCAAGCTACTGTTATAAGCATGAGCCCCATCAGATGGTCGGAGCGGTGGTGTTGCAACAATATACAGAGATATTCTCAGTGTTACTCAGAAAACAGGATGCAGGTTTAACTCATTCAAAATACTTCTGCTTAATGTTACACTTCCAGAAATGCAGATAAAAGCTCTCCTATCTCTTGCTCTGGCTACCGTGTATAGACCGCCAGGGCCGTATGCAGATTTCCTAAAATAATTTGCATATTTCCTCTCAGACTTATTGGTTAATGTTGAAAAAGTGCTAATTGTCAGAAACTTTAACATTCAGGTTGATAATACAAATTATGTGTTAGGGGTCAAGCACTTATTGTTTTAATCATACCCTAGATTTAATTATTATTTAATGGACCATCTGATATAGATATTGTACCTCAAAGGGATGATGTTACCCACCACTACCTTGTATTGTGCATGCTGCGTATTACTGATATTAACTATATCACTCTGCGTTATCGTCCGGTCAAAACTATTGTTCCAGCCACCAAAGACAGATTCACAAATAACCTGCCTGATTTATCTCAACTGCTCTGTGTACCCATAAATGCATGTGAACTAGATGGAATGACAAGCATTATGGGCATCTTCTCTATGTTCTCTAATACATTAGAAGCTGTTTCCCCCATCAAATTAAAAAAGGTTAGAGAAAAATGTACTGTGCCATGCTACAACAGTAATACCCATCGTCTCAAGAGAGAAACTCATAATCTTGAGTGCAAATGGAGAACAACTAACTTGGAAGTTTTTAGAATTGCGTGGAAAAACATGTCCAGCTATACACAGGCTCTAAAAGCTGCCAGGGCCGAGCATATCTGCAAACTCATAAAAATAACCAAAACAATCTAAGGTTTTTATTTAGCACAGTGGCTAGATTAACAAATAATCAGAGGTCACCCAAACTAAATATTCCCTCACAGTTTGGTAGAAATTACTTTATGAATTTCTTCACTGATAAAATAGACAGCATCAGAAATACAATAACAAATGTAGAATCTGCAGCGTGTTGTAATTCAGCTTCATTCATCGCACCCAAAGAAAAACTGCAGTGCTTTATAACTATAGGAAAGGAAGAGCTAAATAAACTTATCACTGCATCTAAACCAACAACATGCCTGTTAGATCCTGTACCCACTAAATTACTGAAAGAGTTGTTACCTGTAGCAGAAGAACTGCTTCTCAATATTATTAACTCGTCGTTGTCTTTAGGTCACGTCCCAAAACCATTCAAGCTGGCGGTTATTAAGCCTCTTATTAAGAAACCACAACTAGATCCTATTGAACTGGCAAATTACAGACCCATTTCAAATCTTCCGTTTATGTCAAAAATATTAGAAAAAGTTGTGTCTGCTCAATTGTGCTCCTTCCTGCAAAAAATTATCTCTATGAAGAATTTGAGGCCCCACCATAGCACAGAAACTGCACTTGTTAAAATTACAAATGACTTGCTTCTTGCGTCAGACCAAGGCTGTATCTCATTGCTAGTTTTACTTGATCTTAGTACTGCGTTCGACACCATAGATCATGACATACTCAGAGATCGATTACAAAACTATACAGGTATTCAAGGGCAGGCTTTAAGATGGTTTAGATTCTACCTGTCCGATCGCTACCACTTTGTTTATTTAAACGGGGAGTCATCTCAATTATCACCAGTATGGAGTGCTGCAAGGATCTGTCTTAGGCCCTCTGCTATTTTCAATATATATGTTGCCCCTTGGTAATATTATTAGAAAATACAGGATTGGTTTCCATTGTTATTCTGATGATACTCAACTATATATTTCAACAAGACCAGATGAAACTTCTAAATTATCTAAGCTAACAGAGTGTGTTAAAAATTTAAAAGATTGGATGACCAATCATTTTCTCCTAATAAATTAGGATAAGACAGAGATATTACTTATTGGATCAAAAACAGTACACAGAATCTCTTAGATTACAATTTGCATCTAGACGGATGTACTGTTACTTCCTCTACAGTCAAACATTTGGGTGTTATATTAGACAGCAAAAAAAAATCATAGTTCACATGTTACAAAAACAGCATTCTTCCATCTTAGAAACACTGCCAAGCTACAAAACGTTACCTGTTTTTGATTCATAAAAGCTAGTTCATGCATTCATGACCTCAGGACTGGACTATTGTAATGCGCTGCTAGCTGGTTGTCCTGCATCTTCAATAAACAAGCTACAGGTAGTCCAAAATGTAGCTGCTAGAGTCCATACTAGGTCAAGAAAATATGATCATATTACTCCAATTTTACAATCTCTACAATGGCTTCCTATTAAGTTCTGTTACAGTTACAAAATATCACTACTTACTTATAAGGCCCTAAATGGTTTAGCTCCTGCGTACCTAACTAGTCTTCTATCACGCTACAACCCATCACGCTCCCTAAGGTCGCAAAACTCTGAACTTTTGGTAGTACCTAGGCAAAGTCCACTAAATGAGGAAGAGCTTTTTCACATTTGGTTCCCAAACTCTGGAATAGCCTTCCTGAAAATGTTCAAGGTTTAGACACAATCTCTCTGTTAAAATCTAAAATCTCTTTAGCCAAGCATTCACATAAACATAATGTATCTCATAACCTTGTACTTCAGTTATATCTGATAAAATGCACAGTCTCATTCTTTGATTGGTTTGAGTACATTATCTTTTTTTTTTGGCTTGGTTTGAACAGCAGCTACGGTAATCTTTTTCTATTAGCTTCTCTGTTTCTGCCACGGGATGGGCATCCAGAGGTAACTAGGAATTACACAAGCTTCAGTCTGGATCCAACCTTACAAAGATCTGAGATGATTGAACACCTTTGAAGAGATAATGCCAACCCCTCAGAGGGCCTCAGATGACGACAACCCTGAACCAACATACAAAACTACCACATTTTCTGTGAAGTTGCTTTGCAATGATTTGTATCGTGAAAAGCGCTATACATATAAAGTTTTTTTTGGGGAGGCACACTACATCAGTATTGTTATTGCAAACTAAAACTGAAACTGAAACAATAAATTAATTAACAATAATTAATTGTTAATTAAAATAAAGCTGAAATAAAACAATATTACTATCTGATGTTGCCATGGCAACTCAGAAATAAGAGTTGATGTACTAAAATGACTAAAACGAAAACGGAAATAAAATGTAATAAATTGAAATAGAAATATTTAAAATAAAAAGTACACAAAACCAAATGACTAAAATGTAAATTAAAATGGCAACTCAAAATATAAGAATAAAAACCATATCAAAATATTAATAAAAATATATATAGATGCAGATAAATAATACTAAAATAACACTGCACCACATGACATTCTGCAAACTGAACTATGTGCAGTCAACAAAAAAAGGGTCAAATAATCTAGTACTTGGTGAGCTTGGAACACAAGCTACATTTCCACTCACATATTTCTATGCATACTTTGGGATATTGCATAGAGAAAAAAATGCTGGATGGAAACTGCAAGATGTGCAGAAAATCTCTCAAATAAAATCACTCAGTTGAGGTGGATATTTTTTTGTACAATAAGAAGACATGCAAATAAACTATGATGAAAACACATTTAATTTCTTGATGTGCAACAAAAACAGATTGGATAACCCCCCACCCCCACCCCACATTTTCTTTCCAAGAACCTCCTTCTTTTAAAAAAATAGTTTTCTTCATTATAATATCAGGACAGTATAAAAAATAGATGCTGGCTTCAGGTGTTTGTAATTCTGTTTAGTTACCTAGGGAATAGGGAGAAAGCCTTCATTACATCATATTCCAAGTAGCAAAAAGTGTTTTCAGATGCCTGTATAAATTTCACGAGGAAATAAAACAGAAAGCCAAAACCGAGTTCCAACTTTTCACATTATAACGAGTGACTCTTCTGTGACCTGCCATAGAAGACTAAGTCATTCGATAGAAACTTAACACCCAATAAATCTGGAGCGGTGAAACACATTCAAGTGGCCTTTTCACTTCACATGAATCTGTTACAACATCATGTCTAACTGAGTGAATACCTGATATAAAGTGGACATAACATGAAAATGCTTTGGAAATATCCATGGGGGGATGTATAAGTGAGTGGGTAGTGATTGAAAAGGAAGTGGTAAGGTTTGACCTGATACTGAGAAATGCTGGTTAAACCGAGAGTATGAAGAGAGGTCATGTAAAGTCAGGGTTCAGGAGGTCAGGGCAATGCCAGAGAGCTGAACTGTGAGTGATATGGTAATGCTTCCTTGATGCTCTTTGCCGCTGAACTCCAACTGTAATTAAGAAGAACACATTGCTCACAGATGTTTCACAGAAGTCAGCACCTTAAAGAAAGCCCTGAGAGAGTTTGAAGGGGAAGGACAGAGATATTTTTTGTTTCAAGTGGATTTCAAAGAGTGTTTGATTCAAAAGTGCAGTCAGCAGAAATGCGGCCAGGGTCCTCACTAAAAATCACGTGACCTGAGACAACCTTTTTATGGATGTTCTCCCTCTCTCCTGGGGCCAGTGAGTATAATCTATACAAAGAGGATCTCAGTGGGCCCCATAATCAAGGGGCCCTGCACTACGTTATCGGTTGACAATGGCCCTGGATATGGCTAAATGATGGATGAGGGGAAAAAAATCATCAACTAAACTTTCCACTATAAATGAGAACCTAAACTGCTGCACTGAATTCATAATTCACTGATATTTTGTTATTTTCCAAGAGTTGCAACTGTTTAGCAAAAGAAAACCTTGATTTCCTTGTAGACATGTAATGCGTTTTCTTACAATTAAATATTTGAATGAATCTATAAAGTAAATGAAAGAATTATAACGTTTAGTCTAAACTGATGGTATAGCACAGGTAAATAGTATCTGACTGTGGGCTACCTACTGGTGTATAAATGTGGCCTGCAGAAAGAGGCACTGAAAGAATCAGTGAACGAATCAGTACAAAAAAAATTGTGGTGAATAGCCACACAAGTTTCAGTCATGAATCTGTTAAATGAATGAAAATAAATAAATAAATAAATCATTGCTACCTACTGACAATTGTAACGTGGGTGTTGGGTTTTGTTGGGTTTCATGGCTTTTATTTTGAAACGTGTCGTAGACTTGTTTTCATGTGCTTTCCTGTTTTCTCTTGTGCTACCTGTCATGTTTTCATTGGTTTAATCTAGTCATGTGGTTTCTAGTTCTATTTTGTCATTGGTTGGTTTATGTCATGTGACCCTCATTGTTTGGTGTATAAGTAGCCCTCATTTTGCCAATAGGCTTGTTTAAGATGAGCACAATCTGTGCAGAATCGATCACCGGTGATCACCGCGAGATGCATGCCGGTTAGAAAAGTGTCCGAGTTACGTCCGACTTGCTCTGATGTCATGCTGACGTGTGCAAAAAAACTCTTGCGACGGCGAGGCGGCTGTGTCGGATTGTGCAGTCGAGCGCAGTTGCTCTCCACCGACTGCGCTGATCAAAAGCATGATGGGAAACGACTGACTGATGTCGCAGCTTAATGCTCATTGGTTCAGACAACTGTGATGTTGAGTTCTCTTCTAAAATGTTTTATTTTTGTCTGATTTCATATGATTATGTATTTAAATTATACATGAATGTTCCCAAACACAATGACTGTGTGAGATAATGTGATTGTTGTCATATTTCTATAAAAATATAAAGTACATCTTTGTATTAAAGTAAAAATGGATGATAAATACACCTTTCGTATGGAATTAAATAGTAAGCACTTTGAGTGTCTTGTTCATCATATTTATTTTCATATAAAAGCAACCGAACTGAAATTATATCATGTTTATTAGCAACACAGCATGTAAGTAAAAATAACGCGATATCTGCCTTTGATCTCGTAGGTATCTGTTCACTTCTAGAGGTCAGAACTGTCCGTCTTGCCTGCGCTTATTTCACTCCTCCCCTCACTGCAGCCACGTACTCTCGCCTTCATTTCAGGCAAGGCAAGGTGCATCTCAAACAAGCCTATTGTCTCTTGTCAAGCTTTGTTAATGTTATCTACTCTTGGTGCATCTCGTCCATGCTTCTTGTCATGTTTATGTTTGTTTAGTTCATGTTTGTTTAATTAAACTGCACGTGGGTTCTTCAACTCACCTTCAGTTGACTATATGTTACAAAAATAATGTAGCCTGCAGAAATGGCCAAGGAATTAATTCAGTGACTGAATCTGAGCAAATCTTTTTGATGAACAGCCTGAGGTGAATTAATCAACACTAATATGTAACACTTTATCTGTGGACTTGTATATTCCTAAATGAACTTATAAATATATTATTCATTTAATACTTTAAAACTTATTCCGGTTGTGAATCTGTTACAAGTTGTTGAGTGAATGATTCAATGGCTTGTTTAAAAATGTGGCCTGCAGAAAGGGTCACTGAAAGAATCAGTGAACAAATCAGTATAAATCATTTTGGTGAATAGCCAAAAAATATTCTGTCATGAATCTGTTACAAATCGTTAAATGAATGATTCAGTGATTACTAAAAAAAATGCAAAAATTAACGGTAACACTTTAGGGACCAATTCTCACTATTAACTAGTTGCTTGTTGGCATGCATATTATTAACATATTGGCTATTTATTATTGCTTAAGCCGCGGTCACACTACACTTTAAACATGCAAAATTTGTTTGGACGCTGTAATGGTCGTGATATGACATCATGCTCTGCAGCGTCTTTTTAAAAACTTAAATTCAACACAAACAATAATACACCTAAAATGTAAAAAAACATACAATCTACTCCACTTTCCTGCAGCACTGCAGCTTTAAATTTATGTTCTTTTAATTCAGATAGGAGGTCATGCTGTGACGTATTGATCTGCCGTTGGTCACACGGTATCACGTGATGCAAATTCACAGGCCAGAGTTCACCAAGTTTGAACTTTGGAACGCAGAGAAATGCGAAGCTTTTTCACACGGGCTTGCGTTTCCGGTCTGACGCATTCGCATGCGTATGAATGGAAGTCAATGGAACGAAAAGTGTAGTGTGACCGCGGCTTTATAAAGCACATTCTGCATGACCATATTCTACATCCTACCCAATACCTAAACTTAACAACTTTACTATCTATTAATGAGTAGCATATTAGGAGTTTGAGGCAAAATATGTGGTTAATGGTTTGTTAATAGGCAGAATTTGACCTTAAAATAAAGAGTGCCCAAATTAACTAATTGCTACCTACTGACAATGTTGTATCCTGCAGAAATGCCCAATGAATTAACTCGAACAAATCTGAGAAAATATTTTTGTTTCTAATATTTTTGTCACTAATATGCAACACTTTATCTGTGGACTTGTATTAAACTGATAAGATATTTTTGAATATACTTGCTACCTGTTCAGGTTGTGAATCTGTTACAGGTTGCTGAGTGAATGATTTATTGTTAATAAACTTAACTTATTGTTTGTCATCACTCAACAAAGGAAATATTTTGGTTTGACTTTGGAAAAGATTCAAAGCACAGAGGTGAATGAAAATAATATCTAATGTGTAATAATTCATCTGTGGATTTATATAGTCAATGAATCTGTTACAATTTGTTGAATTAATGATTTGGTGGCTTGTAAAAAAAAATAAAAAAATAAAATAATTGCTACCAATTGACAATTATGTAACCTGCAAAAATGGCCGCTGAACTAATCAATCTTAAACTGTTTTGGTTCAGACTCGAATGATTTAAGTCACTGAGGTGAATAAATAATAAGAAAAAAGAAAAACACCACTAATGTACATTTTATCTGTGAACCTGCATTTAAATACATATTATCCATTTAATACTACCCTAAAATATTTCCAAAACTTGTTTTAAAAAGTAGACTGTTTGGATTAGATGTGGAAAGAAACTACTAATGTTTTGTCCCATCAATACAGCTTCCACAGACAATCAGCCTGCCAAGCCAATCTGCCTCACAGGCAACTTCACCTTCTGATTTCATTCCCACAAACAGCTCAGAGCTTTTAAAATCCCACATAGACTCTCCAGCATGTGCTTTAAACAGCCCACTTCAATCTAACAGTCACAAACACACACATTTTACTTCCAGCTCATGTTAAACACCCTCAGGATCCTAGTTTGGAAGATGATAATCTGTCCGCTCACACACAGACATCCTCATTTTGATAGTGGCTACATCCCTCTGCAAAACAGTGGCAAGAATAATACGAGAAGTAAACGTGCCTGGAGGGGAAAACGGTTCAGCTTAGAAAGCCATGAAGAGACGCTGCCTGTCTCCATGCATTCAGTGGACACCCTCAGAGCATTCTTGTTTTCTCTGCCACTTATCAAAAGCTAAATATCAAGGCAATTGACCTTGTTAATACATCACTGCTTCTGTCTAACACTCTCTAAAGGGCTGTTGAGCCATTGTTTCAGCCTGACTGACTTTCTATAGTCACTGTGTGCTGTCCGGAATTCACACATTACTGATTTGTTGCTCTATTGATGGCGACACTGAGTCTTATCCCATTGAGAGCTGATCGTGTCTATGAAAGTATATGCAGGAACGCATGCACACAGACAAAGGCCTGGAGAGGGTCAAGACGAGAGCCCACTTGTGTGTCCTAAAACGCTATAACCTTAAAAATAAATCTCTTTAACCTTTACATGTTGCAGTGAGATTGAATTGAGACTTTTGCTGAAAGGAGTAATTTCTCACCCTCTTGTTCTCCCAAACATGACTTGATGATATCATTTGGTTATTGGTCTTCAAAGTAAATGTTCATGGCCTTATGTATCAAAACTTCCCTTTGAATACTTAAAGATGCAATGCATTGGAAGTAGCAACAGATTTTGTTTTCTTTTAGTGGGATGTATCTTAGTGAAATGGATTATTGAAAATAAAAATAAAAAAATGTAGAATAAGAATGGTTTTCTTCATTTTCTTCTGATTGGTGGAGGCAAATCTGAACATGAGGTTGCGATTGGTTGTAAGAAAGTGACGGGTTTATGTGGACTAAATGAAAAGTCTAGTATTTGTACTGTACAAAAAAGCGATCAAAAATGTATCAAAAAGTTTGAATTAAAAACAAAATAAAATAAAATGAACACATGGATGAATCAATCACAATATTATGAATAACATGCATTTAGAAAAAGGAAAAGGTTCAATTCCATTTCATGCCAAAAGTTGATCAAACTGACAAATTTGTAAGTTATGTGACCTTAATTAAAAATGAATGATAATTTATTAATTTAGAAGACATAATATGAATCTTTCAAAATAATACTTTTTCAGAATGTTTTCTTTTATTTTCCACAGAAGAAATAAGGTAATATGAGTTTATAACAACATAAGGGTGAGTAAATGATTACAGTGTGTTCATAATTGAATCATCAATTATCCCTTTAAGTCCCCTGCATTTCAGATATGTCCCCAGTAATCCCACATAAGTTTCCTCTAGAGCTTCAGAAGAGATTTCAACAACGTCACACACTGTGCTCAGACTTTAAAGCTTTCAAAATGAACTCAACGAACCCATTTCTCATTCAATTCTTCAAAGACCGGAGTTTTGCGATCCAAATTAATTTAATATCTCTATACTCCTACTGTATGCCAACAATTGCCCCATTTATTTTTATTGTTCCTGAATAGTTTTAGAAGAAACATCTGATAAAAAAACAAAATAATAATACTAAGCCAAGAACTCAATTAAGTTTCTAGAGCTAGAAAAGGGCAACCTCTAAGCAAAAAAAAAACAGTCGCACAACTAGCTCGTTAGGTTTTATGGTTTTGTTTCTAAACTAGAGAGCAGAAGAAGCCAGATCTGTAGAGTCATGGCAGTTTATTGTGCCTTACCTCATACTGGACTCAACTAATGTGAGATTGGAGGGAAATGAGCGACTATCTCAGCACCCAGAGATGCCACAGCTTTTCCTTACACTCTGCATTTGTGTGACGTGTTCGGTTACTGAGTGCCAAACTTTAATTCAGACTCAGTGTTGGGCTGCAGAGCACATGTGTTCATGATGTCACCGCTGTGGTAATTGGAAGGGGTGCACTGTGCCCTTACTGATGACTGACTGTATTTTGCGGTGTTGCAGTCAGGCAGAGATCCGAGTTAATGTGTGCATGAGGAGGTACGTCTTGGCTTCAGCGCTGTGACTCTGCAGAGAGCTTGTGGTAGCAGTTACTGCCTCTCAGCTCAGGAAGGATTTAGGCTCCGGTCTTTAGTCTCGAAATTAAGTTCAAAAGAAACTATGATGGATGTTTAGCGTTCATGTGTTTGTTCGGACGCTTGCTGATGGCCTACCACTAACACGGGCAAGGAACACTGCGCGAAAAACATTTTTTCTGAAGGATCATGTGACATTGGAGACTAGAGTAATGGCTAGAAATGATGAGAGTAATTCGGCTTTGCATCACAGGAATAAGTAACGTTTTAAAATACATTACAATAAAAAAACAGTTATTTTAAATTGTAGTAATATTTAACAATATTGCTGTTTTTATTGTGTTTTTGATCAAATAAATGCAGCCTTGCTGAGAATAAACATTTTTAAAAGAAAATACCAAAACCAAACTTCTGAACAATAATTTAAATTAAATAATTATGTAAATTTATATAAAATTATCACATAGGAAATAAAATTGTAGTATTTTACAACTATTTTCCATTCTTGCAATTGTATGTCTCAAATGTGACAATTTCTTATTTTAAACTTGATCTAATAACTACTTTTTTTTTTAATATATATATATACTATACCAGTCAAAAGTTTTTGAACAGTAAGATTTTTAATATTTTTTTTAAAGAATTCTCTTCTGCTCACCATGTCTGCATTTATTTGATCCAAAATACAGCAAAAGCAGTAATATAGTGAAATATTTTTACTATTTAAAATAACTGTTTCTATTTGAATATATATTTAAAATGTAATTTATTCCTGCGATTTCAAAGCTGAATTTTTAGCATCATTACTCCAGTCACATGATCCTTCAGAAATCATTCAAATATTCTGATTTGCTGCTCAAAAAACATTTATTATTATTATTATGTTGAAAACAGCGGAGTAGAATTTTTCAGGCTTCTTTGATTAATAGAAAGTTCAGAAGAACAGCATTTATCTGAAATAGAATTTGTTTTGTAACATTCTAAATGTCTTTATTGTCACTTTATCAATTTAAAGCATCCTTGCTAAATAAAAGTATTAATTTCTATCATTTCCCCAAAAAATTAAAATAAAATAAAAAACTAAATAAAAATAAAAATACTGACTCCAAGCTTTTGAATGGTATATGTATAATGTTACAAAAGCTTTTTATTTCATATGAATGCTGATCTTTGGATCTTTCTATTGGATCTTTCTAACTGTTCAAAACATTTTGACTGGTAGTGTGTGTATGTATGTAGCCTATGTATCACACTCATATCACATCTTGTTTTGGATAAGAATAAAACGTCAGTTCCAACAATATCGTGTCTTTTTTTATTTAAATCTAGCTTTATTCGCATTGGCCCATGGAAACCTCTATGAACACACTTGACTTGGCTAAAAAATCGCGTGGGATGAATTTACGTTTTATTAAAACGTGTTTACGCATTCTACACTCATGGCGCGCAGCTGCACACACACATTAGGATAGGTTAGATTCCTGCCTCCATTGCAAGTCCCTATCAAGCACTTTAACAATTCAACTACTCTCTTCTTCTCCTCCTGCCTTGCTCTTTGGCCCGCATCACTCACCGCAGAGCAAGCCTGTTCTTGATAAATCTCCTGTGAAAACGTGGGAAAAGCCAACGAGGAAGAAGTTCCGTCTATAGAGCATTGTGATTGGATGTTTACGCTGTCAATACAGGAGACAATCCAATGGGCCACTGGCTGCTCGCTGTCCCTGCGTGATGGTTTTCGGCTAAAAAACATTCTGTCGGCCCCTTACACTCTTAAAAATAAAGGTGCTTCAAAAGGTTCTTCAAGCGATGCCATAGAAGAACCATTCAGTCAAAGGTTCTTTAAAGAACTATCTCTTTCTTACCTTTTTATAATCTAAAGAATCTTCTTTCGCCACAAAGAACCTTTTGTGAAACAGAAAGTTCCCTTTCATGGGAACTTCGAACTGCGTCCTCTAGGGGTCGCTATGGGGAACGCCTCGTCGTGACTCGTATCTGAAGCATACATTGAAAAAACACCAACTCGTTGGCCGGCGACAGCCATGACGTCACTACCGGTGCGACTACAGTATAAATCGGTGCCGGGAGCTACACATCGTTCACTTCTTCGTCTGAAGCTTGCGTCCGCAGCATGGCAAGAAACCTAGAGGACGCAGTGTCTCGTTCCCTACTCAGGGAACCATGGTTACATAAGTAACCCGAGACGGTTCTTCAGATGTTAAAGGTTCTTTATGAAACCATTTATACAAAAAGGTTCTTCTATGGCATCGTGAAGCACCTTTATTTTTAAGAGTGTAAGTGCGTTGGCCCACTGGGAAAATGCCCGGTATGCCCGATTACCAATCCAGCCCTGGACCTCAGTCAATGGGAAACGACTTCCCATCCAATACCAGCCAACAGGAAATGATGACTGAGTTTGCAGTCGGATATTGTCACAAAAAAGGACTCAAGATGAATGTGAAGGCATATGGCTTATTTCAGTGATGCATTCTAACTTTAATATAAGCCTGTATATTTTGCAATATGGTGTTTTTATGTTTTAGAGCAAAGAATGTAATGAAAAAGCAAGGATATTTTTTTAAACATCTCCCTTGTGGTAATCCAATCAAACAGTTTCCAAATATTTACACATCAAGGGCAGGAACACAGTTTTCTTTGGCATGAAACAATATATATACCCCAGAATAATGAATGTTTCTTTTCTTCAAAGTAAGTGGATTCAGATGATTTTCATATCAACACCAAGTTGTTTAAGAGGAAAACACATCTTCACTTCCCAAGAGTGCTCACTGTCTGTGGAATATCAAGACGATAGAAATAGAAAATAGTCTATCTTGACCTCTCCAGAGGAGCAAGACCTGAGGGAGAGCAGGAACAGTTGCATCTGGATCTCTGGAAAAGGCTACCACTAACCAAACCCATAAAGAAACGGGATCTCTTAAATATTACAATTGTTTCTCCAAAACAACATGATTAAACATAGAGCTTTGTTTCAGAGTAAAATACCCTGGTAATCCCATGGGTCTCGTTTTTTTTTAAATATCAACTTTGGTATCATCAAATTTCACCATAGGTTTTGAAAAAGTAAAGAAAAAAAAGGTTGAAATGAGCTCAAACATTTCTCACCAAATTCTTCCTTGACCAGCTGTGATAGAAATACGGCTTAGCAATATCAATGTCACTCAATCAGATTCCCCTCTTTTCAAAACATTTTATTTGCTTTGAAAAAATTTTAAGAAATTAATATTTCTATTTAGCAAGCACACACTAAATAAATAAGTGACAGTAAATACTGTTACAAAGGATTTCTATTTCAAAACACTGTTCTTCTGAACTTTCCATTCATAAAAAAAGCATCACTGTTTAAACAAATATGATGCAGCACAACTTTTTTCAACATTGATAATAATTAGAAATGTTTCTTGATCAGCAAATCATCATATCAGAATGATTTCTGAAGGATCATGTGACACTGAAGACTGCAATGTGTAATGATGCTGAAAATGTAGCTTTGCCAAAGGAATGAATAACATTTTATTATATAATAAAACATAAAACGGTTATTTTAAATTGTAATAATATTTCACAAAATTACTGTTTTTACTGTATGTTTTTAATTTAATAAAATGCAATTCCAATTAAACATTAAATAAATATTTATTTTTACTGAATTTTTGACCAATTAAATGCAGCCTTGGAAAGACTTCTTTTAAAAACATTTAAAAATCTTATACTGACCCCAAACATTTAAACTTCTGACTCAGCTTTGGCCTTTATATAAATAATATGCCTCTATACAAATATATAGTCTCCTAATAGGTATGACCATAAGAACTGCATACATATTTATTATAAAATATTATAAAAATACAATAGTTATAATTATTAAATACCATCATTATATACCAAACATTGTGTCCACGTAATTACAAAAGTTTGTTGTGACAGAAGTGTCCGGCTCACAGCCAGGTCATAAGGACACTTAGGCAACTCTTTCCAGCTAATAAGACCTCAATATACTGCGTCCACTGCTCATGGGACTGGCCAGGATATGGAGAGATAGACAGACCCCCAGCAATCCGCTCTCCCACGATTTGTATATAAATAAAAACAATAGCAATTTACAGTAAGAGCATAGAGGGAGGGAGTAGACTTTCAGAAATGAGAGAGAGCCAATGGGAAAGTGGAAGTGGGAAGCGTATGAGAACAGAGAGAACTAATCTCTCGTGTTGTTTCATTTGACAGATTTAGAGGAAATCGCCACATATCTGCAGTCAAAATGATATTATTTGGGGACACGACCCCTTGTGATGGAAAAGGATCTGCAGTGAGCATAGCAGGGAAAAAAAGGGGAATTTTTGGAATGGGATTAAAGAAAAGCTGACAGAGATGGAGAGGCTGAGTCGTGTTTCTTTGCTTGTCATGCGTCTCTGATCCAGCCAATGAAATGGCACGAGCGCTGGTTCATTTGCGAGTTTACTGGGACACCGGCACAGCTGTGTGTGGGGAGGGCGCCAGGGAGCTGTTAAAGCAGTGCCTGGAGGTACCAGTGAGTGTCTGATTTTTGGCTGCATGTCTGCGGGGCTGAAACCGAGTGCAGGAGAGTGTGTGTAAGGAGAAACTGAGCCAGGGAGAGACATAAAGGGCATAATTCTAACTGATGTGCATGTGTGTGTGTTTGTGTTTGCATGAAAGGAGAAGACCGAAAAAAGACGAAAGCCATGGGTATTGCATCAGAATTCAGAGCAATGTTCAATGAGGTGAAAAAGCAATTCAGGTCTACTGAAGGGTTATGCAAACACATTTTCAATGTGTCTCTGTGTTTCCAAGACTCTGAAATGTGCAAGCATAATAATGGACTGTTTGGAAATGTTCTGCAGCCATGCAATGACCTTCAGCTTGAGCCAATATCCTCACACATGGGTATAGTGGTTGCACACTTTTTTTAGTGTTGTTTATAAGTTACAGATCAATTTTCTCTTACTATTTACTGCTAGGCGTGGTTGTTTTTCCTCAAACACTTTTATCATTATCACCAGACATTTTCTCAGAGGCTTTGGGAAAATATATAGAGAAACAAACAGGCAATGTTTTGAATGGAGATATTTAGAATCGTAGTACAGTATGCTCTATTGTCATCACATGATCTCACAGGGCTCCATACTGTGACTAAACTGTACAAATGCAACAATAATTAAAAGCAGGATAGGCAATTTTGGAGAGGCTAGCAATAGCAAGCTAGCTTTGAAAGCATAAGATCCCACCCTTCCTGCAAATCACTCTCTAAAACCACAAAGTGCATAATATTACAATAATAACACAGTCCATTCTCGCTCGGTCTGCAATAGCGTGGAACGCGCTGATGAAATATCATGTTTGTGCGAACAGGGTGCACGGAGGTATGCTAATACATATGTTGGCAGGCAGGTAGCACAGCCTATCGTAGCCGAGGGACCGAGGGATATGATTGGATGAACATTTTATGGTCCTACGCCTTCCACAGATGATATAAATACATAGAAATACATTTAGACCACTTAATTAGTGATTGCTATCGGGATGTGAATAGACTTGCAGCCAGCATAACAAAAAATGGTTTTGAACCAAATCACCTACCCTGCCTTTAATCTTTAATAATGAATCTCTATGTCCATATGTGTTTTCATTTTTTTTTATAGCTTGATGTGCCATTAGTTAATTACATCTTTAGTGTTCACTTCAGAACAAGCTGCAATGTCCGATTCGGAATCAAATGACTCTTATGAACAGTTTCTTTTTAATGAGTCAGCCAAAAAGATTCATTCTGTGTCTCCAAATGGGATAAATCCACCTACGAAGGGCACTTCGGGGTGAGAACAATAATGGCCGCCCTATGGCAACTTCAAACGGCCCTTCGGAGTGAAAGATTTCAATGAGTATGACTGATGGACACTTCCCCAGTGGTGTATAAAGTACCTGGAAGCTATACTCAGGTAAAAGTACAGATATCTTACCAGAAAATTACTTTTTTTAGAAGTTGAAGTCACCGTTTAGAATAGTACTTAAGTAAAAGTCTTAAAGTATGTGATATTTATTGTACTTAAGTACGGAAAGTATTTTTTAAATCTTAAACATACTTAAGTATTGAAAGTAAAAGTACAAGTACAAGTAAATGCAAAATGGAAAAGAAGCAAATAAATATATATAAAGAAATGTCATACACAGCATGAGTAGCAAGATTGTGTTCAGTTTTAACTCTTTCTTCCATTTTGTATTTTTGGGTAAGAATAAGAAGCACTTCATCCAGTAGTGTCTTTCATTCCAACATAAGAAAACATTTCTGGAATCTGCATCTGAAAAAGCATTTAGATGTATTTACACAGTTTATGTATCTCAGAGGGGACATGGATGCATTTAAACTGCAGTTACAGATGCATAAATGGCCTAATGTAAAAAGGCCTAATGTTTTGTTTTAACATAAAATGTTGAATACTGATATTTGAAATAATTTAAAACATGAAAATAATAGTCGAAATGTGAAATTAAAACTGCCAGTAGGTGACAGCAAGTGACTGTTAATCAGTGTCATTGAGATTCAACTGATTTATTCAAACAACTGATTCATTCAGAAACAAAGCATTTGACTGTGTTAATGAGTGAATCACTGAATCATTTATTCAACAGATTTGTTCAAAAAGCTGATTCATTCAATAAGTAAGCGCCATTGCTCAGAGACGCAAAACAGTGGTGTGATCTTAGGATCAGTGATGTTAGGAACATTTTCGTAAGCAAAATTGAGCAAAAACAAGCAATATTAACTCTAAAATGTAAGTCACTTATTGCTTTACTGAACTTGTATAAAATTATTATTAACTGTGTTCATGCTGATATCTGCAGAAAAACAGTACTCTTTGTATGATATAAATTACTATATTAAATTCTATAAATATAAAAAGCATACAGAAGCATTTTTGCTGTCTACAATTTAGAATGCATGGAATTTTGAGTTTTAATAGACTAATAAATCAACGTGCGTGCACTCTGTGTGTGATTTGGCGATACACTTAATAATGTTAGATTGCACATCATTACAACAACACTTACCATATTATCGCAGACGATGCTGTATATTGCACACCCCAGACTCGACTTGAGTGGAAAATCATCCGCGGCTGTGCCCGCACTTGTTTGCACATGAGCAACGGTGTTTTTAGGAGTCTAACTTGCAGACACCAGACCACTGATTCGTCAAACCTGCTTTCCTGCAGTCAGTGTTCTTCTGACTTCAGGGAAATGTATCAGAGTAAAAGTATCCATTTTAATATAGGAAATGTAGTGGAGTAAAAGTAAAAGTTGGCTGAAATATAAAAACTCAAGTAAAGTACAGATACTGCGAAAAAATACTTAAGTACTGTAACGAAGTATTATTACTTCATTACATTACACCACTGCACTTCACACCCATGATTATTTGCGCAGGTTTAATTATGCGACAATGGTGCCTCCTTAAAATTGGCTCTGCAAGATGACACAGAAGTGTGGACCAAGGAAAAAATTTTTTTTACCTGGATGGTAAACCCTTCGAAGGTATTGGGGCACAGGAACAAGCCCTTCAGAATAGAACAAGGCATCAACCTTGTTTAAGGGTTAGCAGTTTGATCCGAGTCACTCAATGAGTGAATTGTTCAGAGGAATTCGTCAGTATTGACTCATTGAATCGTATGTCATTTTTTGGTTATGTTCAGCATTGTATTAACTGGGAACTACTAATTAAAATTAATTACATATTAAAAAAATAATAATATTTGGTCTTTGATTAGCATAGTAACTTCCAACTGTATTGATGAATCGATTGTAAGGAAAACTTTGTGCGTAAAACTGTAAAGACAATTTTTTACAAAACAGAGCAACATTTATCAGGCACCCATACAATCAGAATCACTACATTGACTTCACCAAATGGGACCTAAACTGCTTTTGAACAACCATTTTTATAGAGCAATTCTGTCATGTGTCATTTGGTTCCTAAATGTTGCATTTTAGGAGCCAGTTGTCCCGTAGTAAATTTTTTTTTGTCTGGAGTCCTGCCTCATGATGTTGCATGTTTAATTCAGCAAGTGCCGTCCAACTATCATATGGAAGTAAAAATGGGTTATTTTGCATTTTGATTTCAATTTTAGCAATCCAATTAAATGAGTCCAAAAAAAAAGCAATTATTCCCAGATCGTTCATCACATTGCAAATGTAATGTCAAGTTGAGCGTTGCATTGTGAGATACAGTTTTTAGCAGTGTGTGTTTTGGTGTGCAAGTAAGAGTAGAATGCTATTCTGAATAGAATGATAAACTCTTACTTTAAGACATATATCTTTTGACCTCCTGGAGCGGCCAATCAACAATGCTCAATCAAGGCACTCAGAACATGTTTAAGAAACCAAAGCTTTAAGACACTGGGTTTAAACTATGACACAACCTAGACTAATGTGAGTTTTGGGCCATCGACAAAATAAGGGTTAGTTAGAAGAATTAACAAAAAAAGTAAGTTGTCAGTGGATGAGAAAAACTGCAAAAACATGCTGACTTCTGGTGGCAGTGATGGTGGCACTACACGTTCCACAAACCTCGTCCAGAGCATGTGAATAGCCAGGAACAATTAGGCAATTTGTCATGAATTAGAGGACGCCGTCATGGCTGGTTCCTCATTAAGTTGTGAGTCGACAGCCTAATTGAGCAGAGTTCTCATGTCTGGAGAAGCTTTGAAAAATGAAAAGCCCATGCAGCACACCACCACAGCAATATTAGGATCTCTCTATTTCATGCTCGTTATCGCCCACCCTTCCTAATGAGGTAGACTCGACTCCACTTGCCCTGCTGAAAGCAGTAGGGGAGCACAATAATGCTAGAAACACCTGCTCCTGCCAGCAGGGGGCAACCATAAGGATCAGCCTCACCACATCAGTTCAAACCCCAATCCTTCTCTGGGCTCTTATTCACTATCCCTGCCATATCACTTGAAATGAGCCAAGCACATTATATCACTAATGTGAAAGTAATAACTACATTTCTAGTCTCAAAATTGCCTCAGGGTGTAGCAATAATGATGTGCAGAGCTCATGGAGGAAGAAAAAAAACCCTATACAGGGTTTGTGAATATTTTAAAATAATAGGACTTGGTGCGTCTTAAGCCATTCTGTTTGAAAATACAGCTCATAGTCATAGCTTGTTTTACATGCTTTCAAACTGGTCATTTATGGTCATTTTCTGGTCCACGCTATTGAAAAATAAAAATAAAAAAAAAACCTTAAACCAGCTTGGCTTTCTGGTCTTCGAGCATTGTCTGTTGGCTGGTTTTATAGAGGTTTTGGCCTGGCTAGGACTATCTTAAAGGATTAGTTCACTTCCAGAATAAAAAAAATAAAAAATCCTGATAATTCACTCACCCCCATGTAGGGGTGTGCGATATATATCGTCTGCGATATTATCATAATTGTTGTTTTAACGATGTGCGATTTGACATTATCGAGTATTTTGCAAAAACCATTCAAAACATCCCTACAGAGTGCCTGCATACATTACGTGAAGTCTAGACTAATGCGTGTGCGCATTTAGTTTTTCTTCTTTCACTGCATGATTCAGTCTATTAAAATGCATTTAGAATGATCACAAATTCAAGACATGGCAAAAAATGTATATATTTATACCACTTCATATAGTTATTCAATTTCACACGAAGAGTGCCGTTTTCCCCCAAAAAATTACCATGATTGACATTGAATTCAATAAACAATAAGTTAATTAAGAGACTTACGTTTTAGACACCATATTGCACAAACCAAATGAGTATGTATAATGTTAGTTGGTTAACTTCATTTATCAAATAGATAGTCAAACCAAAATAAATTCAGACACCTTCAACATCTCACATTCATAGTTTATTTGCTATAGTTTAGAAAATGCTAATAAAATATGACAAGAACTCAGAGTTACACTGTGTCAGAACAAATTCAACTTGATAATATTAGATAATTTTGATAGAAAGGTATGTAATAGATTACAATCAACCAAAACAATTCAGACAGCTGTTAGTATGACAGTATTTCCACAACTATCAATACTTTGTCGGGTGACCCTTAGCCTTAATGACAGCCTGTAGTCTCCTGGGCATGCTGTCACCCAGCTTCATGCAAACCTGAACTTCATTTTTTCCCAGACTCGGTCTGCATAATTTTTTTTTACCCAAATTTGTATAAGTTTTATTGGTAGTCCACTGTATGTATGTATAATATGTCACAGTTTACTTCATTTATGTAAGTGAGGATAGCAAAATAAACTATAGTGTCCTACACCCACTAGTAAAAAAATATCAAAAATTATATCTGGTCTCTGAATCATTTTTGGTTTCACTGTATATCCTTCGGTTATTTTCACACTTAATTATGCCCATTAAAATGTATTTTACAAGTTTTTGTTACTTTCACTGTTCATTGTTTTGCTCTATGGTACATCATCTTTAATTGAATAGCATTAGAGCTGCTCCATTGCAGCGGCTTAGTACTGTAATCAAGCGCTTTGCTGTAATAATGCAGGGAACCACTCGTTATAAATCTCCTAACTCTGATATTTTCAGAAATAGAAGTCGCGTTTTTTCATCTGAAACTTGCTGCGATTTATATTCCAAAGCCTCTCATATAATGCAGAAACGCTCAAGCAAGCAAAACACGCGCAATGCATGCACGTATTTGTACTGATGCAGAATGAGAGGACAGTAGTACAGCCTAGCGCATTTCACACAGGCTGTTAGTTTCACTTTCGCCAGAAAGTCGTGTATGCCTAAGATTGAAAATAAATGACGTTTATAGTGAATGCCCCTATAAATGGTTTTATTTTTACGACTTTGTTTTAATCCAAATGATGCGTGTGCTTAGTGAGTGAACATCAAAGATCACACAACAGAAGTGCACTCTCTCTCTGTCTCCCTACCATTAAGTAACTTGTGCATTGTTTTACTTGTTTTTGACATATCAGACCGAACCACAAACTTTCCAGTGATGTCTGTGAGAAAGATATATGCATTCGACAAGCTCACGCATCTGCGCTGCCGCGCGCTCAATCCACTCAGCGTGCTTTGTTTCTCAGCTCGCGCACATCAGCTATCCAGGCGTTAATACTGAATGTTTAACATTATATTCATTGCATACATGTACTTCATAGTAGACATCCTTAACTCCTTTCTGCTGTCTGTTGTTGTTGTTTCTTTGTTTGAATATGGCGCTTATCACATGCTGTGTGGTATCGGCGTTTGGTATCGGGGCATTTTAACGAGTACGAGTACAGGAGACCAGTATCAGGCCGATACCAGTATCGGTATCGGTGCATTCCTAAGCCACAGTGCTGTTTTGTGTCTCTGAGCAACATGACGGTGTTTCGTTCTTGAATGAATCAACCGTTTAAATGATTAGGTTCAATCGCAATGACTCACTTATTAACAGTGATTTGCTGCCACCTGATGGCGGTTTTAATTTCAAATTTCGGCATTTTCTTTCTTTTTTTTTATTCTTTTTTTCATGTTTTAAATCATTTCAAATATCAGTATTCAACGTTTTATGTTTAATATATCAAAACATTATTTATGCATTTGTAATTGCAGGTTAAATGCATTCATGTCTTGCATTAAACAAAATACATTTGTGTAAATACATCTAAATGCCACTTCAGATGCAACTTCTGTGTTGATTTAATTTGCTTGGTAACAGCCCAAATGTCTTATTATTCTAATTCCCCTATTTAAATGTAAGAATTTGACTCAAAACATAATGGACTCTTTTAGAAAAAATGGCTTTATAAAGGTAAAAATGCCCATAAAATGCAAAAATCAGTTTAAACTTATTGGAAAAGATTCATTTCTATCAGTATGAACTGATCACCTCACAGAATATGAAGAATATTAAAAACATTAGGATTCAGCTGTCTTCGGCAGTCCTTAAGGTACCAGCACAATAACACACTCAGCAAAATATCGTCTAATTATCGTTATCGATAAAATCCCATAAAATATCGAGATATAATTTTTTGTCAATAAAAAACCCCTACCCCCATGTCATCCAAGATGTTCATGTCTTTCTCTCTTCAGTCGCAAAGAAATTAAGGTTTTTGAGGAAAACATTACAGGATTTTTCTCCATATAATGGACTTCAATGGTGGCCAACCGGTTGAAGGTCCAAATTGCAGTTTCAATGCAACTTCAAAGGGCTCTACACGATCCCAGCCAAGGAATAAGGGTCTTATCTAGCAAAACGATGTAATTTTCTTAAAATGTATATACTTTTTAACCACAAATGCTGGTCTTGCATACCAGCATATCCACAAACTCATAGAAAATAACCAAAACAATCCAAGGTTTTTATTTAGCACAGTGGCTAGATTAACAAATAACCAGACGCCACCCAATCTAAATATTCCCTCACAGTTTAATAGTAATGACTTTATAAATTTCTTCACTGATAAAATGGATAACATCAGAAACACAATAGCAAATGTAGATTCTACAGCGTATAATACTTCAGCTTCATTCATCTCGTGTATTAAATAAATTCAATGCACACAGACTGAAGTAGTTTAAGTCTTTGGTTCTTTTAATTGTGATGATTTTGGCTCACATTTAACAAAAACCCACCAATTCACTATCATTATCAATTTATTTTATACATGAGTTTCACAATTTGAGTTGAATTACTGAAATAAATGAACTTTTCCACGACATTCTAATTTATTGAGATGCACCTGTATATCTCAACAAGATCAGATGAAACTTCTAAATTATCTAAGCTAACAGAGTGTATTAAAAATGTAAAGATTGGATGACCAATAATTTTCTCCTATTGAATTCGGATAAGACAGATATATTACTTATTGGACCAAAAAGCACTACACGGAATCTCTTGGATTACAAGTTGCAACTAGACGGATGTACGGTTACCTCCTCTACAGTCAAAAATCTGGGTGTTATATTAGATAGCAACTTGTCTTTTGAAAATCATATTTCCCATGTTACAAAAACAGCATTCTTCCATTTTAGAAACATTGCCAAGCTATGAAACATGTTACCTGTTTCTGATGAAAAATGACCTCTAGACTGGACTATTGTAATGCACTGCTAGGTGGTTGTCCTGCATCTTCAATAAACAAGCCAGGTCAAGAAAATATGATCATATTACCCCAATTTTACAGTCTCTGCTCTGGCTACCTATTAAGTTCTGTATCAGTTACAAAATATTATTACTTACCTACAAGGCCCTTAATGGGTTAGCTCCTGCATACCTAACTAGTCTTCTACCACGCTACAATCCATCACGCTCCCTAAAGCGGCTAGAGTCCTTACCAGGTCAAGAAAATATGATCATATTACCCCAATTTTACAGTCTCTGCACTGGCTACCTATTAAGTTCCATATCAGTTACAAAATATTATTACTTACCTACAAGGCCCTTAATGGGTTAGCTCCTGGGAACCTAACTAGCCTTCTACCACGCTACAATCCATCACGCTCCCTAAGGTCGCAAAACTCTGGACTTTTGGTAGTACCTAGGATAGCAAAGTCCACTAAAGGAGGTTGAGCATTTTCTGGATTGACATCCCGTAGTAACTAGGAATTACACAAGCTTCAGTCTGGATCCAGCCCTTACAAATACCTGAGATGACCAAACACCTGAGAAGAGATGATGCAACCCCCTCAGAGGACCTCAAATTATGCCAACCCTGAAACAACATAAACTACCAAATTTTGCTACAAGTTTGATTGCAACATATAATCATTGCTGTTAATAGTGTTCATCGTCTGTTTGTTCGTCATTAGCTGAATTTTACTGTACATTTCTGGCATATGCACATCAATTTGACAGTCACCACTGACAAGCTACTACTAAATCTATTGTAGAAACTTAATTTCCTGTAAAGCTGCTTTGCAATGATTTGTATCGTGAAAAGCTCTATACAAATAAATTTGAATTGAATTGAATTAGGCTACATAAGATTTGACCAATCAATCAATCAATCAATCAATCAATGACTGATAGATACATTTCTAAATACTAAAATGTATTTATATTACAAACATTAATATTTATAAACACATAATGTACTTATACTTATTGATTTCAATATTTTTAAAAAAAATATATTTATTTTTAAATCTATTTGTTTTTAAATATTTATATTAATATAATTTATACACATTTTAAATATAATATTATAAATATAAATAAATTTATTTCAATACATAAATGTTTTAAATACATTTATTAAAATTATTATACAAATTATACATACAAAAAGGTATTTATTGATCTCAAATATTTTATATTAATACATATACATTTATACTTATTAATATAATTTATATACATGCATTACAACTTATATTATAAATATACATACATAAATAATTTCACTAAATAAATTTGTAATGATTTATGTCAATCAAAAAAAATCTATCAATAAATAAAATAAATAAATAAATAAAACTATGTTAAAAAAAAAATAAAAAAATTTGGTACTATCTTTTTCAGAAAATAATTACTTTTGTGTAGCCCGAACTACACATTTTCATGGCCACACCTGTCACTATTTAAACACTTCAGATGACTGTTGGATTATGGTCAGTTGTTTCTACTTCTACTTGCGTTTAACCGCAGGGTCATCCCCCTCTGCTCTGCTAAACAGGAAGTTGAGTTTGTGAGAGCAGGGGGCAGAGGCTTGAGGTTACAGTCATGGCGTGCTGCAGATCTCGGCATCTGCTGTTTGCCTTTCCTGTTTTGACGGCTACTGTCTAGCTCACTCCAAATAATGCTTTTGGCACCAACGCACCCTTAACTGCTCCACTCAGACCTCATATCGTTCCGCACAAAAAGAGGAACTGACTTAAACGTACATCCACTCCCTCTCCCTCCCAACTCCCCAAACACACTGACAAACAAGGAACTCTCCGTTCTCCATACAGGCCTGGGAGAGGAGACGCGTCTGCCTGTTCAGTCTGTTTGTTTGATGGGTGAATCCACTCCCATTCTGGGACAAATATCAGTTTTAAAAGACTGATACTGACTTATGGTTTGTCAGTTATAAAGCATACCCTCTGCATGGTTGTGAAAATAAAGACATTTATCTTCACTGAATGAACGCAATGTTCTTCTCTCAAGGGTCGCTGTGGCCTTTTCAGCTGGAATGAGAATCAGTAATTGTGTGGTGAGATGTCCAAATAACAGCCTCTGTCCTACATATTTATTTGGCTGTAGAACGGCAAGACTGAAGCATTGGGAAGGGAGGCTTGTAAACTGGAAAGAAATTATAAACTGACTGAATTGGATTATGGTTTATCCTTTTATTAAGCCATGCAATGATTCATTTACATATAATAATTGTTCAGTTACATTATACCATCAATATGATGACCACAAGAGTCATAAGAGTCAAAATCATAATGGAAAAAAGTGAAAACACATGTGAAAGCACACAAATATAATCTCTGTTCATACGGTTTTGAAAAACTTTTAGACCATTTTTTAAAGAAGACTAAAATTATATATATTATATAAACTACATAATTTTTTTAATTTGATTAATTTCTAAATATAAATATTTATACATCAATAAATAAATATTACAATATTTATTAAAATAACATTGTTAAAATGTATTCATTGATTTTTACATACTTTAATATTTATAAGAAAAATTGTGTTTATTGATTTCTATAAATATTGATTTTAAAATAAATGTTTTCTAAATATTTAAACAGAGTAAATTGATTGACTGATTGAATTAAAAAAATTTAAAATAAAAAAATTTATTGAAAAAAAAAATCTTTCATTCAACAAATATTATTATTTTTTTTTTTTACATTTTGGGGGAAAAAATACATCACACCCAGATGGAAAAAAACTTAAGACTAAACATGAGGTTTTCATGCAGATATCACATGAGCGTATGTCCTTAAGTGCATGCGTTTATATGGATTTGCACACGAGTGTGTGTGTGTGTGTGTGTGTGTGTGCGCTGATGATTCTGAGCGCTTGTGGTTGTGATCACTCTCGCTAACTCCCAACCATCTTAGTCAGCAAAGCTTTGCATTGGTTAAGTGTCTGCTTAGAGAAATTACAAACCCAGAAAAGATAAAGTCTTAAAATCAGTATAAATCCATCTGAGAGAGGGAGTGTCGGGAAGAGGAGGATTTGGATATCGCACAGAATTTACTCAGCAAAAAAATCTTAAGAGCATAAATCAGCGTGACGAGAGTGATGGAGTGAGGAGCAGGATGGAGGTATTGTGTCAGCCACATCATGGCAGGCAAAATGCTGCAGAGGAAAATACTTAAGTGGGAAGAAAACTCTTGCGGAGTCCATGGTGGTTAAATACACACACACACACACACACACACAGACACACTGGAAATCATAAAAGAAAATGCCTCAAGTTCCTCAATCAAAGTGGTCGGGTTGCTATGAACACGTGGGTGACTGGTGTGTCAATGAATAGTGCAGTCGCTAACAAGCTCATTTTTAATCTTTAGCATTTGAACTGAGGAGCGGCACTCTGACTAAACATGCCGGACAACAAAGAAAGACATGCAAAAACTTTGATCAGTATTGTTTGCAGGGCTTCCAAATTCTCTTAAATAGTCTTTAAAACACGCCTGCCTTTGATGTTTAACATTCTGATGAGCAGATGGAAGCTCAAACTTAAGTGCAGACTGATGAAAGCCGAACATGCAAGCTTAAAGCCATAGACCAAAAAAAGTTACCTATCGCTTACTCACCCTCATGTTGTTCCAAATCAGTACGACTTTCTCTCTTAATGTATGTTGAACTCTTGTTTCTATGGAAATAAAAAGAAAGAATGGGGACTGAAGGTTTCAATATTTAGAACATTTTATGGTACTAAATTATATTTATGCATTACTTGCAATCCATTTATTACCTGTTAACCACCTTTTGAGCATAGACCTGAAAATAATATTTACAACATAAACTGTCATAAATCTTACATGTTTTTTTTAAAGAAGACTATTGAGTCTTCTAGCATGCAAAAATCACCAGGTGATAAAGAGGTATCATAAAAATGGTCCATATCATTCATACAATACATCCAAAGCCTTCTGAAGCCATTCAATGGCTTTCATCAAGATGTGTATGCCATTATTCACTGATGATTCTTTCCTCCACTCAGGGTACTTTCACACTTCGTTTGATTGCCTTGTCTAAACATGGGTTCGATTGCTCCCCCTCCCCCCGCTGAACTGCGTTCATATTTTATTTGGGTCCGAACAGCAGTTAGTTTGCGTCATCAAACCAGCTGCTGATTACCCTGTTGCTTAATGACGGTGCAGGAGAAGGCGACAAAATGCAGAGCATTGCTCTCTTCACTTTTAGATTTGTTTTTGAACCACTGGTTTTGTTTCCAGAGCTTCAGTACATAACAGCACAACCTGATCTCACTCCAGTTCGTATAAATTTGAGAAGGTGGCTAATTCGTACAACCTCACTTTTACAAATTCGTACGATTTGTGAAAAATCAGACATATTTTACGAGGTGGAAAATTCATAGGAATTTGCACAAAGGACCACACCTAACCCCACCCCTAAACTTAACCATCAAAGAAATAGAACAAAAGCATACGGGGTTGTACTAATTAACCACCTCGTAAAATACGCACGGACTGGCCGTGAGATAGCGTTGAACAGCACTTACGTCTGTCTTACAAATGTACTGCAAATGCTCTAAAGAACACTGAAGGCAAACAGAAATGAGATAAAAAGCACTCTGCTAGCAACGCGTCAGTCAAGCTCGTCAGGAAAGTTAGTGAAACACACACACAAACACATTTGTATCAAATAATACAGCGTTAATAGCAGTTCTGTTAATAACAGATCTGTACCCAGTGGTGTATAAAGTACCTGAAAGCCATACTCAAGTAAAAGTACAGATATCTTACCAGAAAATTACTTTGGTAGAAGTTGAAGTCACCGTTTAGAATAGTACTTAAGTAAAAGTCTTAAAGTGATATCTATTGTACTTAAGTATGAAAAGTATTTTTTAAATCTTAAACGTACTTAAGTATTGAAAGTAAAAGTAAAAGTAAATGCAAAATGGAAAATAAGCAAATAAATATATTTAAGAAATGTTCATACACAGCTTGAGTAGCAAGATTGTGTTCAGTTTGAACTCTTTCTTCCATTTTGTATTTTTGGGTAAGAATAAGAAGCACTTCATCCAGTAGTGTCTTTCATTCCAACATAAGAAAACATTTCTGGAATCTGCATCTGAAATAGCATTTATGCATTTACAGTTTAATGTAGGCCTATCTCAGAGGGGACATGGATGCATTTGAACTGCAGTTACAGATGCATAAATAGGTCTAATGTTTTTTTGTTTTTTTTTACATAAAACTTTGAATACTGATATTTGAAATAATTGAAAACATGAAAAAATTATGTGAAATGTGAAATGAAAACCGCCAGTAGATGACAGCAAGTGTATAATGTTAATGAGTGAGTCATTGAGATTCAATCGATTAATTCAAACGACCGATTCATTCAGAAACAAAGCATGTGACTGTGTTAATGACTGAGTCACTGAATCATTTATTCAACA
>NW_015505384.1:1261933-1263303 GCF_001515645.1 Sinocyclocheilus grahami
TATTTACACAGTTTAATGTATCTCAGAGGGGACATGGATGCATTTAAACTGCAGTTACAGATGCATAAATAGGCCTAATGTTTTTTTTTACATAAAACTTTGAATACTGATATTTGAAATAATTGAAAACATGAAAAAATAAATATGTGAAATGTGAAATGAAAACCGCCAGTAGGTGACAAGTGTATAATGTTAATGAGTGAGTCATTGAGATTCAATCGATTAACTCAAACGACTGATTCATTCAGAAACAAAGCATGTGACTGTGTTAATGACTGAGTCACTGAATCATTTATTCAACATTCATTCAAAAAGCTGATTCATTCAATAAGTAAACACCATCCATTGCTCAGAGATGCAAAACTGTGCTGTGATCTTTGTTTGGAACTATTTTCGTAAGAAAAATTGAGCAAAAACAAGCAATATTATGTCTAAAATGTAAGTCACTTATTGCTTTACTGAACTTGTATAAAATGGTTATTAAATGTGTTCATGCTGATATCTGTATCACTTTGTGTGATATAGATTAACTTAACTATATATAAAAAGTATACAGAAGCATGTTTGCCGTCTACAATTTAGAATGCCTGGAATTTTGAGTTTTAATAGACTAATAATTATGTCTAAAATGTAAGTCACTTATTGCTTTACTGAACTTGTATAAAATGATTATTAAATGTGTTCATGCTGATATCTGTATCACTTTGTGTGATATAGATTAACTTAACTATATATAAAAAGTATATAGAAGCATGTTTGCCGTCTACAATTTAGAATGCCTGGAATTTTGAGTTTTAATAGACTAATAAATCAACGTGCGTGCACTCTGTGTGTGATTTGGTGATATAGCCTACTTGATAATGTCAGATCGCACATCAATACAACAACACTTACCATATTATCGCAGACGACGCTGTATATCGCACACCCCAGACTCGACTTGAGTGGAAAATGAATCATCCACGGTTGTGCACGCACTTGTTTGCACGTGAGCAAAGGTGTTTTTAGGAGTCTAACTTGCAAACGACCAGACCACTGATTCGTCAAACCTGCTTTCCTGCAGTCAGTGTTTTTCTGACTTCTGACTATTTTGTAGTAGGTAACGGATATGCTTCAGGGAAATGTATCGGAGTAAAAGTATACATTTTAATTAGGAAATGTAGTGGAGTAAAAGTAAAAGTTGGCTGAAATACAAAAACTCAAGTAAAGAACAGATACTGCCAAAAAATACTTAAGTACTGTAACGAAGTATTATTACTTCATTACATTACACCACTGACTGTACCCCAGACCACCTCTTTTAAGCAGACTTGGGTACAGTTCGCAGGTGTGCACCCGAGTTCGGAAGACAGCATTCACATCATCCAAAC
>NW_015505384.1:1263520-1274954 GCF_001515645.1 Sinocyclocheilus grahami
CCACAAAGAACCTTTTGTGAAACAGAAAGGTTCTTCAGATGTTAAAGGTTCTTTATGGAACCATTTGGCCAAAAAGGTTCTTCTATGGCATCGTGAAGCACCTTTATTTTTAAGAGTGTACTGTAACTCCTGTGAACTGTGTTCACAAGAACTATGTGTTCACAAAAGGGACACTGGTATATTTCGCTCATGAATGTGAAGTTCAGTGAATAATGACTTTTATTTTAGTTTGACTGACACAGACAAATGGACTTTTATGTCAACTACTTTTATTATACTTTTATACGGTCTTTGCTTCCTTTTTGAAGCTTTGGTCCCAGTTTATTGTTTTTGTTATTGTATACAGAGCTGGGTAGATTACTTACAAATTGTAGTCCATTACCGATTACAAATTACATGATGAAAACTGTAGTTAGTAACGTAATCTAGGTTACTCGTTTTAGGTCATGTATTATGACTACTTTTTAGATTACTTTCAGATTACTTTTTATTAACTTGTTTTAAATTTGCCATTAAACATACCATATTGATACAAAACAGCAAAGATAAATAAAACATTCTATTTTTGATATAAACATCATAAAATTAAACCAGGATTTCCCAAACTGGGCTTAATGTAAGAACTGCATTTGAACACTAAAAATAGGAATATTTAATTTACCTGTATGTCAATGAATCAGAATCAGAAAGAGCTTTATTGCCAGGTATGTTTACACATACAAGGAATTTGCTATGGTGACAGAAGCTTCCACAGCACAAACAGAATGACAGTGGCAAGACACAGCTAATAAAAATAGAATAAGTAAAAGGAAATAGCAATATACAAACAATGTGGCCATTAAGCAACATTCAACTGTAAATATGCGATTGTGTTAAATTATTGAAATATTAACTTCCTCAGAGATATTACAAGTGTATATTTAATGTCTAAGGGATTTGGCTGACAAAAACATTTGGGAATCCCTTTGTTTCATACGTGGTCTAATTGCTTGAGAGTTTCAGAAGCATGGATCGCAAAAATATTTGTATGACATTTACATTTACATGAGCATTCAATATTGTAAACACAGTCAAAGCTAAATGGCATGACAAACAGTAGGATTTTTAGAAAGGAAATTGTAAAAGAGAAAAAAGAAGAATTAGGGAGAATCAATCAATTCTGAACAATTTAGTGCCATTGTGTGAATAATATGCAATTGTGTAATTCATAAAAAAAAAGCAACTGTAATCTGATTATGAGCATTATAAAATGTAATTTAATCTAATTCCAAGTACTTGATTTTTGGAATCTGATTACGTAATCCACATTACATGTAATCGGTAACTAGTTCAGCTCTTTACTTGGGCAAAACAAGAAAATAAAAAGCTCTCTATAGCATGAAAAAACAATCCATAATTCATAGTCTTCTGTCTAGTCTGGGGGCAGAAGTCATAGTGGCATCTATTATTGATCGTATACACTTCTCATGTTATTAATTCACAATACAAGCTTGAGGAAGAGCTAGACATGAGAGCTGACAATTTCTGCTGTGCATGGTGATCTTCAGAGGACAGCATTATAAACATGAGAGAAGCAATGAGCGTTTAATTCATTGTCAATAAAACATTGTTCAAAACAATAGCATTCGCCTAAATAACAAAATGTACTACAAATTGGGGGGAAAAAAGAAAACTTAAAAAAATCTCTTTGTTCTTTGTTATTTATATCCTGTTATTGTTTTACTGCGTGGGAAATAGCTCCAGTGATTCAGTGCCCGAATCACTGTAAGAATGATTCAGCCCGAATCGTAAACTGATTCATACTGTTTTGCTAACATGTTTGACCAAGTCATTGTAAACAATCAACTCAGAATATGTGAATCAGGTATCACTATCTTTAATTCTAAACAGCCAAAAGGACACCCACTTTGAGTGCCAGAATACTGTTAGATAATGTAGTAGAGAATGCTACTCTACTAAATCATTAACCCTTAGCCTGACTTATGAAATAATAGTCAGAGAGTGAGAGAAAAAAAATAAATCAGTCAAAACAAAAATATATATATTTGCCTAAATGTTCAGTCAGATGCCCAAGCTAAGCACAAATATATGAAAATGATATGGCCAAAAAGTAAGAGTACTGAGATCTTTATAACAGTATAACAGACTACTTACATAAAACACACACAATATCACTCGCCACTCATATCTTGTCACTTTTATCAATAGTTTCTTAGTAAGATGATACTTAAAAGCTTAGGTTTATGATCAAATTTAATTTCACAAATGTTTCTTTTTTGTGGGAGTCAAACAATGTCATACAATACCATGACGACAGAGAAGAACAAATAAACGTTCCTCAAAAGCCTGATGTATCATATTTGACACTCTGTTAACATTATTTTTCTAAAACTGGTGTCTGGATAATCAAGTAAACCACCAACCAAAAAAATAATTAAAGACGTCTAAGGCCTTATTCGCCTATGAAATATCATTGAAGATTTTCTAAGGCCTTATTTGCATATCAGATATAATTTAAGATTTTCTAACGCCATATTTTCATATAAAATTGTTGGGATTAGGATATCTTTGCTACTGTAAGAGAAGGAAGAAAAAAAAACTACCAGCCTCACTACTATGTCACTACAGAGAAATGGTTAAACTAATAGCTTCAGTATTTGTTGCCATGCAATGGCCCAACACTGCCTGGATGAAGCTGTAACACACACGCGTCTCTAGAGAGTGCTTGGATTTCAGAGTCTGTCACCGGTTCTTCCTGTGGGGGAGGTCAAACGGGAAAGAGCCAACACAGGGTAACTGAGCGGCCCCGAACAGAAGAAAAGATGGTAGGAGAGAGAGAGCGCTAGAGTAATGGTGGGAGTCCCATGCATCACCCTTTCTCCAAGCCTGCAGGATGCCCCCGTTCCCGATTTGTTACCACCAGGAAGAAACAGCCCTGTCATTGTGAGCAAGTAGGTCAGTAGACCCCAAGCAGCTGAGAGAACACAAATCAGTCAAATATACAGTCAATAAAAGCATGGAGGACACTAAAAACATTCATTTTTGTATTTTTGCTTGGTTGCGTAAAACACAGTTTGAGCTCCACAAAACCATTAAATGTTACTTAATTTGACACACAGGGAGAAGAAAGTCTCATTAAAAGGACGAAAATTGAAAACCTTAAAGTAGTTTGGTATAATCTTTTAATGTTATTTCTTTTTAAAAATCTATGATGATAATAATAAATAAATAAAATAAGATGAAATAAAATAAACGACATCGGTCCTCTGAAGACTCTCATTACTGTGTGCCAAGGTCATTAAGTCTCTTAAAATATCAGATAATTGTCCTTTTTATGACAAGGCAAGGGCAGTTCAGGTTGTAAAATGTCACGTGGTGAGACTGGCCAAAAATAGTTATATTTATTAATTAGTAATTTGTGATACTAGCAAAATATACTTTTTACCTTGAGAAATTATTTTAAAAGTTTATGGTAAATAATGATTAAATTGTTAACACATTCAAAGTATAAAGCAAATGTGCTATTTTTTACCTGGTTACACCACATGACATTTTCTTTAAAGGGGTGGTTCATTGCGATTTCACTTTATTAACGTTAGTTAGTGTGTAATGTTGCTGTTTGAGCATAAACAATATCTGCAACGTTACGAAGCTGAAAGTTCAATGCAAACGGAGATATCGTCTTTTAAAATTTTGACAGTTTAATGCCTACAAAAACGGCTGGTAGGGACTACAACAAGTTACTTACCGGGTGCGTGACGTCACAAACCCAGATAAACCCCACCCTCGGGAAAAGGCAGCAAAGGGGGCGAGGCCATGCTGCGCTGCTTTAGAGAAGAGGACGAGAAAACTAGATGTGCACGTAAAAATCTATTCATACATGAATCGCGATTCTGTCTTCTAATGACTCTAATGGATTCACAAGATTCAAAATCAATGTTCTAAAGCAGCGGTTCTCAATACTGTTCCTCACGTCCCCTGCTCTGCACACGCTCTGCATCTCTCTCTCTCTCATTCAGCTCAGCTCCAACAATGACCTGTTCCAATTATACACTTATTTTCACATAGCTATGAGAAGCGTTAAACATGGACGCCCGTGCAGTTGCTATACTGTATTAAAGCTTTAATCAGGATAAAATTGTATATTAAAAGCTAACATAAGCAGTAGCATTTACAAATAACAGCTTATATAAAAGTATGAGACAACAACAAACAAAAAACATAGGCCTACCATTAAAAGCATGCTTGCACAGGTTCTGCATGATCCTCTTCAATAATATCCTCTGCTTCTCAATCGAGCTCAAACTGATAAGCGATATTAACAACGCTTTTGTTTACAATACAACCAGAGCACATGCTTCTGAGGTGAGGGGCAGGACGTTTAGATGCGCACTAGAGACGGTTTAGCCAATCACAACACACCGGGCCAGCTAACCAATCAGAGCCCATCGCCTATTTCTGAGGGAGGGGCTTCATAAAAGCAGGAAATGATCAGCGCGTTTCTCAGAGAAGGGACAGAGCGATGTGGAATAAAGGTAAATTATGTGAAAAAAGAATGCGTTTTTTAAAAAACGAAGCATTAACACATGTTAGACTGCACCCCATAAACACAATCAAGCCTAGAAAACAACCACTGAACCACCCCTTTAAAATGAAACTTTCATTTTAAAGGCAATAAAGGGTTTTCAAAGTCATCCGAAACAAACATTAATACACAGAGTCCATTTATAAGAACTTGGCACATTAAATTTAACTAGATTTTGAAATTATTTTAAAAGTTTATGGTAAATAATGATTAAATTGTTAACACATTCAAAGTATAAAGCAAATGTGCTATTTTTTACCTGGTTACACCACATGACATTTTCTTTAAAGGGGTGGTTCATTGCGATTTCACTTTATTAACGTTAGTTAGTGTGTAATGTTGCTGTTTGAGCATAAACAATATCTGCAACGTTACGAAGCTGAAAGTTCAATGCAAACGGAGATATCGTCTTTTAAAATTTTGACAGTTTAATGCCTACAAAAACGGCTGGTAGGGACTACAACAAGTTACTTACCGGGTGCGTGACGTCACAAACCCAGATAAACCCCACCCTCGGGAAAAGGCAGCAAAGGGGGCGAGGCCATGCTGCGCTGCTTTAGAGAAGAGGACGAGAAAACTAGATGTGCACGTAAAAATCTATTCATACATGAATCGCGATTCTGTCTTCTAATGACTCTAATGGATTCACAAGATTCAAAATCAATGTTCTAAAGCAGCGGTTCTCAATACTGTTCCTCACGTCCCCTGCTCTGCACACGCTCTGCATCTCTCTCTCTCTCATTCAGCTCAGCTCCAACAATGACCTGTTCCAATTATACACTTATTTTCACATAGCTATGAGAAGCGTTAAACATGGACGCCCGTGCAGTTGCTATACTGTATTAAAGCTTTAATCAGGATAAAATTGTATATTAAAAGCTAACATAAGCAGTAGCATTTACAAATAACAGCTTATATAAAAGTATGAGACAACAACAAACAAAAAACATAGGCCTACCATTAAAAGCATGCTTGCACAGGTTCTGCATGATCCTCTTCAATAATATCCTCTGCTTCTCAATCGAGCTCAAACTGATAAGCGATATTAACAACGCTTTTGTTTACAATACAACCAGAGCACATGCTTCTGAGGTGAGGGGCAGGACGTTTAGATGCGCACTAGAGACGGTTTAGCCAATCACAACACACCGGGCCAGCTAACCAATCAGAGCCCATCGCCTATTTCTGAGGGAGGGGCTTCATAAAAGCAGGAAATGATCAGCGCGTTTCTCAGAGAAGGGACAGAGCGATGTGGAATAAAGGTAAATTATGTGAAAAAAGAATGCGTTTTTTAAAAAACGAAGCATTAACACATGTTAGACTGCACCCCATAAACACAATCAAGCCTAGAAAACAACCACTGAACCACCCCTTTAAAATGAAACTTTCATTTTAAAGGCAATAAAGGGTTTTCAAAGTCATCCGAAACAAACATTAATACACAGAGTCCATTTATAAGAACTTGGCACATTAAATTTAACTAGATTTTCTTTATCTTAGACACTCTTAAATGTCACTGACCTATGTACAGTCAGTGCTGTTATCACCATTAGGTGTTTACATGCATTAATTATCATCGATTGGAATGAATCCAATCCGATTCAGTTTTTAAAAGTTCTGTTCATAGGCACCCTAAACCCTGCATTCTGATTTAAAAATCCATTTACAAGTGCATTACACATTTTCCAAACTTCAGCATATGCTCAGTGCCCAGTCATTGCATTCAAAACTGGAGAAAGTCACCGTGATGATAATGTCACTGGAGCTATGAGAGTATAATTTGCCTTAATGACATATCTAAAAAGAAAGCCTTTACTTATAAAGCACATATTAATGGCTTATCCTGCATGCCCATATTTTAGATCCCTTAATCCTACCCCATACCTAAACTTTACAAATACTGACAATTAATAAGCAGCAAATTAGGAGTTTATTGAGGCTAAATTCATAGTAATTAGTTAGTTAATGCTGAAAATTGGTTCCTAAAGTAAAGTGTGACAGGTTTTCCTTTGCGTTTTTGGAAAAGTTTCACGTACAAATGACAACGTTGTCAAAACAATCACTAAAAATGCTGTATTATGCAGGCCAGGCCAGTAGTTGGCGATGTCACTTTGTAAAGAAACACTACGCACCTGTGCACACCCCATAGCCTGAACAAGTAATATGCACATAAATGACATCACTGTTTTCACAAATTCACATTTTTGTAGTATACACAGAAAAATGATAACTGTATAGTTTTCAAAAGTTTCCATTTTCAGGCCCTCGTAACGCCATTGTCGTGTGAATTAATGGCCAAAACGGATAAAAGGTTTTCAGTTTTTACTTGAAAATAGTGTTGTGTAAACAACCCTTAGTCCCATCCACTGACCATTTAGTAAGACATGAAACGTAAAAAAAAACATACTCACAGTAGTCAAATGAATCATTGTATACCAATTCATAACTAAGATTTCCCTTATTCAGCCTGCAATAATCAATAGTAATGACACAGCCTGAATCCACCATAAGATAAAACAAGTGCAAATGATAGGCACATGCGTTTATCTATATCCCCTCTAGATACATACAAATAATCATACACATAGAAATACATACACTTCACTGCGCATTATGTGTGTTTACATTTGTACTGAAAGGGCATAGCAAAAATGGTTAATGTAATGAATGACATCTGACCTCACCGTCAACTCAGGACATCCATGCACACACCCACGCAGGGGGCCTAGCATCTGGCTAAGCTATCAATGCTCTTGTAACGTCTCTTGTCAATTTACGAGTCCTGTTTTTCAAAGTTAGTGCTCACTGTGGTGCTTTAAATATCCCCATCTCTGACCTCAATACGGCAGCGTATTCCTGCTATTCAGCCTCACTCTCATCACTAAATGAAAAAGGAAAATAGAGGAGAGAGCAAAATACTCACAATGACCACTGGGTGCAGGATTGTGTGTAAACCCCTGCAGCAACTTGGAAGCAATGTGCTGGGATAATTTGGACATCAAGCTGAAAACAGAGTTGAGCAACAAGGTCAGCATGACAGGTTATGTTGCCTCAGAAGTGTGGGAAAAGCATGGCACTCTGCCGTCGGCCTTGATTAGTGACTACTTCTAAAGGGGAGCCAGGTCCAGTTTCTCCACAAGTTCAGTTTAAGAGCAACCAGAGTCATCTGTCTGTCACTGCCGGTTTCCAGTCACACAGACAGGCAAACAATGAGGAGGAAGTCATGAAATCAACCACAGCCTCTGGTTTCTGTTGTGTCTGGGAAAGGCCTCAGCTCCCACACAAGAACCTGTGGAGTGGACAAAAGAGAGGTCGTCAAAGATGATTCCGGAAACAACAAGGATCTGGCCTGTATGCGTGTAAAACCCCGTCCTACTGTTATTTTAAGCTATCAGGAGAGCATTCCTTCCGAGCTCTGGTCTTTTAAACACTTACACAATCCGTCAAAAGGCAAGGCAGGGAGAAAGACCTGTGTGTTTCTGAACAACCTATACTTTTAAGCCTGGGATACACTGCACGATTTTAGCAATCCTATAAGATCATTACTTTATCACACTGTGTGACATGGATCGTTTACACTTGGGTACGACAAGCATGTAGACGGTACGATGATGACACCTATTGAATCGTAGGCTGCGACACACGTTAGCGCAACGTCATCAGCATGCGCTAGTGGTAAACAAATACCGGTACATCAAGATGGATCGCACTTTGGCAGTTGTGCTTTTCATGTGCGCTGAAAAAAAAATAAGAGGCGCCGGCGGAAGAGGGCAATATGGACCTGCTCATGGCTCGGGAAAAGAGGACAACTTGGGATGCCCGTTTTGAACAGGGAGCTTGGCAGCTGCAGTTCCTCTGCTATCTCCTTCCATGCTATGTCCTTTTTGGTGCGGTCAAGATAGCAGCTAGAGGACACATCGTACAAACATGCCCTCTGCTGCCACAACTCAACAAAAATTTGTTATTTATGGGTATCCCACATACCAGTATACCTTCTACTTTTTTTTTGCCTCCATGGCATTGAAATTGTAGCGCCGCTGGTCGCGTGGATCAATACATCATTTCATGTTGCAATTACATTGGCTGCTGAGTAGATGCAGGTCGTTGCAGCAAACACACTGTGCGTTGATCATGCTGAATTTCTGACACTGTCAGAAAACTATCGTAGGCTATCTTTGGTCGCAATACCGGGAAAACGCCCATCTTTGAACCTTTCTCACTCTACGACATATGACCACCGATTAAGAGCCACGATCACAGAAACTGCCACGATTGCTTCACGATGGCAATCTTTCGTCTGGGACAGCCAAAAATCGTGCAGTGTATCCCGGGCTTTAGAGACTAATCTCAGGGAGTCTTGGGTTTTTCCCCTTTTCCAATGGATAAGCTGAACCAAAAATGAAAATTCTGTCATCATTAGCTCACCCTCATGTTGTTCCAAACATCGTTCCAGACTTTATTTCTTCTTAAAAAAAAAAACGCATTAGGAGAAATTTTGAAGAATGTATTGGTCACTTTTTCCCACAAACATACAATAAATAGTTACTGGAGCTTTCAAGTTTTAAAAGCACGCTAAAAGTATCATAGAATAAGTCTATATGACTCTTCTAAAGCCACATGATAGCTTTGTTTGCCACAAGTTGTTATTTACAGATAATTTTTCCCTACAGAGTGCACATCAACATTTTCAGTAAATATGATTTCAATTTCAGTCTGTTCCTCACACAAGTTTTGAAAACGCATCAAACTTATCAGAAGACTTGAAATATAGCTTACAAGACACATGGACTGCTTTAAGATACAATTATTATGATTTCTTTTGGAGATTGACAGACCCAGTTCTCATTAATTTCCTTTGTATTTTAAAGATTTGTGAGGATATTGATCAAAATAAAAATATAAGAAAAACATAAGAGTCACAGGGGTTTGGCAAAGCTTGAAGATAAATAATGATACTTTTTTAAATTAGTTTATTTACTTAAGTTTCAATTAAAAATAATCAATGTTATGTAAAACTACTTTAAATATATTTTGTGAAAGCACTATAAAATAAAGTTGCTTTGGCTTGACTCAGTTGCTGAAAGAAAAGTCTTAAAAAAAATTATTTATTTTTTATATCAAGATATAAACTATATTTACAAATATCATTAATTATTACTTTGTAAATATCATTAAGTTAAGAACCTGAACTATCCTTACCTTGTCATGAAAAGGTCAAAAGCTGAAATTTAAAGAGTAAGTTCACATTAGGGTTTGTGCAACTATAATTAACAGTTAAAGTCACTGGGAAGTCCCCTGTAAGATAGCTATGTAAATGTGTGCATACGATTGTGTGATAATGAGTGTGTTTGTGCTAAAACAGGTGAGAGGTTGCATAAACCGACATATTTGAGTCACACACAACACACATTAAGGTGGACCATACCCTTTAAAAAAAAGAAAACATCAACAGAGAACTGCTCAATTTATATCACTCCAAGGTGTTTCATGTGGTTAGGAATTACAGGATTCATACAACATTAGCATACTTAACATTTCAGGGCCCAAACTGCAGCGCACACCCACCCACACACTCATACAGGTCCTTCATTCAGGCCTGTAGGCTGTGGAATGTGAATGTGTCCAGGTGCAGACGGAAAAGACTCGGGACTTTCCTCCTCAGCCCTTCTGATCCCTGTAGCAGAGCTCATGACTCAACACGGTCACACACATCAGAGGGAGAAAGAATGAGAAAGAGAGCAAGATAGCGAGAGAGAGAGAGAGAGCACAGCCTCTTGCCTACTGAAAATGTTCCCACCTCCTCCCTATCAGCACTAGCCAAGTTTACTCACAAGTCACTGACAAGTGCTCTCTGAGGACTCAATAGTAGGAAAGGAAGTGTGAAAAAGCCTCTCTGGTAATTATTTATGAATATACCCCCACATTTACACATTAAAATCTCTCTCAGAGCTTAAGAACCGAGGCTATGAATGGAGCCTTGTGCCGTATGTTGCTGTTACACAGCATATAGAGTTACACACCTTAACAGGGCAATCTAACAGCCAAATATTTCAATCCAAACACAGACTCTGAAGAACACAGACACAATATACATACCACACTGTGTGTTTTGAGTTTGAGCTCCGTCAAGTTAGTTTTATTTAGATTTTCCGAGTCCGCTATTAGCAAATAGCCCGCTAGCATCGCCAGTGTGGTTGCCGCTAATCTTGCTTACATTACTAATACTCTATTCACACACATTACCATTGTTTTACTCACTGTTGCTTTAATGGCGGATGTGTGTCTACCTTTGAGTGCAGGTGAGGACACGTCTGAGCTGCATTTGGTGCAGGTCGAGCTGGAGGCTCCTCCGCCGCCTCCGGCCTTCCAGATCTCCACCCGGAACCGCTTCGCTCCCCTCCACGAGACGGAACGCGACGCTGTGATCATCGGAGACTCTATCGTCCGGCACATCTGTGCTACGTTAGCTGAAGGTAAAGTGCACACTCACTGTTTCTCTGGTGCTCGTGTTCTCGATGTTTCTGAAGGGCGACGAGAGCACCGGAGCGGTCGTGCTTCACGCGAGGGTTAACGACACCAAGCTGCGGCAGACTGAGACACTGAAGAGGGACTTCAGGAGCCTGATCGAGACGGTGCGCCGCACATCGCCCGCGACGACAATTATCGTGTCAGGACCACTTCCCACGTATCGACGAGGACACGAAAAGTTCAGTAGGCTTTTTGCTTTAAATGAATGGTTATTGTCATGGTGTAAAGAACAGAAACTGCTCTTTGTTAATAACTGGAATCTTTTCTGGGAGCGTCCTAGGCTTTTTCGCGCTGATGGCCTGCACCCCAGCAGAGTCGGAG
>NW_015505384.1:1275375-1275918 GCF_001515645.1 Sinocyclocheilus grahami
CCAGATGCCACCCGATCTAAATATTCCCTCACAGTTTAATAGTAATGACTTTATGAATTTCTTCACTGATAAAATAGACAACATCAGAATTACAATAGCAAATGTAGATTCTACAGCGTATGATACTTCAGCTTCATTCATCGCACCAAAAGATAAACTGCAGTGCTTTACAACTATAGGACAGGAAGAGCTAAATAAACTTATCACTGCATCTAAACCAACAACATGCCTGTTAGATCCTGTACCCACTAAATTACTGAAAGAGTTGTTACCTGTAGCAGAAGAACCGCTTCTCAATATTATTAACTCGTCGTTGTCTTTAGGTCACGTCCCAAAACCATTCAAGCTGGCGGTTATTAAGCCTCTTATTAAGAAACCACAACTAGATTCTAGTGAACTGGCAAATTACAGACCCATCTCAAATCTTCCTTTTATGTCTAAAATTTTAGAAAAGGTTGTGTTTGCTCAATTGCGCTCCTTCCTGCAAAAAAATGATCTCTATGAAGAATTTCAGTCAGGTTTCAGGCCCCACCATAGCACAGA
>NW_015505384.1:1278864-1292128 GCF_001515645.1 Sinocyclocheilus grahami
GTTCAGACACTCTCTCTGTTTAAATCTAGATTAAAGACACATCTTTATGCATCTCATAATCTTGTACTGCAGTTATATCTGATCAAATATGCACATTATTATTCTTTAGTTTGGGTTAAACAAATAAATTTTGCTTGGTTGGAATAGCAGCTATGCTAATTATGTCTCTATTTTTTTCAGTTTTTTTCAGTCTGGATCCAGAACACCTGAGAAGAGATGATGCCAACCCCTCAGATGACCTCAGATGATGCCAACCCTGAAACAACACACAGAACTACCATATTTTGCTATAAGTTTGATTGCATCATATAATAATTGCTGTTAATAGTGTTCATCGTCTGTTTTATTACGTCTTAAATTGATTTTTCCGTACATTTCTGCCATATGTACATTAACTGACAGTCACCACTGATAAGCTACCACTAAATATTGTAGAAACTTAATTTGCTGTAAAGTTGCTTTGCAATGATTTGTATCGTGAAAAGCGCTGTACAAATAAACTTGACTTGACAATATTGGGCATAAAAAAAAGAATGTTCTGTGATTTTTATCTCAAGGAAGTGTGTCAAATGCAATTGTATCTAGATATAGCCTAGTACAAACTTACCTGCTAAAAGTAATATTTGGTTACATGGATCCAAAACAGGATTAGGTGGTTGACCAAGTTTACCAGTTGGTAGGAACCTGGCTGAACTGGCAGACCATCTTGGTCACGGCTGGTAAATGTCCTTTCTGGCTAGAAGACCATATGGCCAATCAGCTAAACACCAGCTTGCCCAGTCTGGGAGTCTAGCTTTATCCACCTAAAACTAGCAAAAACCTCTGGCTAGTTTAGTTTAAGCTGCTTTTGGAGGTGTTCAGAGAAAGTGGTCTTGGCCAAGAAGGTTAACCACTTTAGCTAGATCCCTAACAGCTGCTAGTAAATGGTCAACTACCTAATCAAGTTGATTCATGGATGTCCTAGAGTTTTAGAAGTGTTTAATAATTCCCACACTCTCGTGGGAATTATTAAATATTTACATTCCTGCGAATTGATGGAGAAATTCTATGAATATGTGCAATCTTTCGTATATTTCCATGCAATGCGTTTACATCACTCTGATGGTTAGGTAGGTGGACCTTTATGATTACTTTTTTTCCTAAAAATCATATATGTTTCTATACAAATTACATGACACAAATTCATGCAAAATAGCCACCTCGTAAAACAGTTATGTTTTCTCATGAGATACTGGGTTGGTGATAGTCAGTATGTACATCTACTTTAAAGTTCACATTAGTTATTCTCTTTAAAACACTGCATTAAACACAGGAGAAAGAAAATGGGACTGGATGTGCCCATGAATTAAATATTAATGACAACAAATCAAACATCCAAAGCTATTCTGCTGGCTAGAAAACCATCTAACTGTAAATAACTGCTTTCTAAAAAGACACTTAACGCATCATTTTATAATACTAAGGTGTAGGTTTAAAAAAAAAAACCACTGCCTAGTAGACACTCATGTGCTATTGGTTGGTTGGTGCTGTGAATTTGCGTGTCACAGTACTTTGCCTATGGAAGTTCATCAAGTGACATGAATTTAGCACTGAAATTACAGGATTATCCGGTGTGTTCTAGTGCAAATTTTTTTACCACGATGCAGCTGATGCGAGGCAACAGTACAGTCAGCTTTCCTCAACGCTAGTTCTTTAGCATCAGTTTGGTGCGTCCCTACCCTAACAGGCCTAGATAATGTGACTAACTTTCTGTGTATGTTAAATGGACTACAATTGGGCCAAATGTTGTGCATTTACTTCTAAAGAGCTGAGGGGTGTATGTAGGTAGGGTTAAGACTGTGTATTTCACAGGAATGTAAAAAAAAAAAAAACTAACCAGCTTGACCACCTTTAGATGTTATGACCTTGATTTAACAGCAGGGCAGTCCAAAGGTAAAAAAACAAAAACAGCAGAGACTGACAGTATCTCCAGCACACATATGCTGAAGTTGAACACACTATGGCAGTTCTCTGAGCTCACAGCTGTGCTGCCCGCCTGAGCTGGGCCAAGCTGCCAGTGGTCAACAGCTGAAGCAGAGCAGGGCACCAAAACAGCTCTGTGACAGCCCACATTCCCTCAGTGCATCAGCCAAACACTTATTTAAAGAGGCTGATGATGCATTCCCAGCCATCAGCAGTAAAGCAGCTCTTTACAACGACTGATGCTGGATTCTCAGCACTCACCACTGAGGTTTCTCTTTCACAGATCGTGCCGCCACACGGTCGGAGAAGCACATTCTCAAAGTTCTTTCACACATAAAAAGACCACTTGACCTCATAATCAAGCTAGTTAAGCAACCATCTTTAAGTAGCAAAAGCACATTGTGATTATAAACGCTAAATATAATTTAGTTAGTGTAATCTGGTAACTGCAAACGCCAAGATACAAAATTTATGTAGGAATAAGCATATGGGTGCCAAGCTATTTTTTATTTACAAAGTATTGTCTGTGTGCTAACAACATTTTTCTAATGTAATTTCCATCTAAACAATCTGTCCATCACTGCTAACTCTGCACAACTGCTGTGTATCCATTGCTTTTTAGTTGCTGTAATCCTGCAAGCAGCTGCAAATGGCTAAAAAAGCCACATGATTTGAAGCTTTTGCCAGCTGCCTGCCATCTTTGAGCTAAACACATCAAAAGTTCTTCATTGAGGGGGAAAGAAAGATAGAGATGGTGGGAGTAAGAAAAAGAAACAGAGAAGGCAAGAATATGAGAAGAATAAACGAAAGCATGTGTGGGGACAGTCGAAGGCCTGTTTTACACCACATGCACAAGCAATAAGTAAAGCAGCATGACTGCAGTTGTGCTTTCACACTGGCACTGTTTCAGCTAGTAGCTTTTTGTTTGTGAACAAATCATTCTAATTCACTAGACTTTTCCCACTGAAGCCCCAGCCAGGTTCATACTGGTTTAATTTGGTTGGTAACAGCCTTGTAATGTCTTATTATTTAAATTTATTGATTCAAATGCAAGAATTTGACATAAAAGATCACAAATACATTTAAGAAGATTGGGGAAAAAAGAGACTCACATTGATCATCCAGAAATCAAATATGCAGAACAAAATAATCGATTATTTTGATAAGCGATTAGTCTAGTGATTATGAATACAATTAATCGACTAATCGTCGATTATTTCACTAATTAATCAGTAAGCTTTGATTGATTATTTAGCTTTTGCAATCTATACAAATTCCTATAGAGCTGGTTTATAGCAGAAAATCAAGTTACAAGTCTTACTGAACGTGACACTATCATTGTTTTTTTCTATGTTTAATACTGTAAAGCTGCTTGCTTTAAAGCGGTCTACTGCATAATGTGTTATAAATAACCGTGATGTGACTTTACTGGAGTGACGATTGCACAGCTTGTGCAAACTTACCCACATTGCTATGAACAGATGCTTTCCTAACTGCTGTTTTCTCACCAGTCATGTTTGTTTTGTGTTTATTTTGTTGAGAAGAAAGAAGGGATGTTCGCTAACAGTAAAACGCTGCTTTTGTATATCGAGCTGCTTTTTACCCCCAAACCGAAAAATGTAAAGTACTAGCCGTGAGTTATATCGGGGCCTTTACACACGAGATAATTTCTTGTTTGTAGTTTTGTTAAAACTTTCCCCATACTGGTTCAGCTTCGTTTGCATATCTCATAAGCGTGTTTTCTATTGGATTGCATGCAGTAGGGCTGAATTACTGTCTTGCGTCTACAGTGCCACACTGGTCAAACTGCATCATTACAGGCTGTTACATTAGGTCATGAGATCAAAACTATTTGACAACAAAAATATGTGTCGACAAATTTTTCATTGTTGACATTGTCGATAATGTTGAGCAATGGTTTTGGCTCTACTCAAACGAACAAGGATCTGATGACTGACTGAATGAGACAGCATGTCATTTGTTAAAGGGGTCATGACATGTTTTTTTATTATATTTATTTATTTTACGTTCCCTGAGATGTAATTATAATATTACTAAAGATTTTTGGATGAAAAACATTCAGAATTGAGTGATGTATGACCTTTTTCCACCCTGTTTCTCATCCTCTGACTGAAACAGTCGGTTTTGGGGTGTTTTTCTTTTAAGAGGTCAGTGTAACCGCCCACTTTTATGATTGGCTAACATCTATTACCATCATTACAGTTTTAAAAATAGTTTTTACATGAAATAAGTTACTTAAAATTTGCGGCATCATTGTTGGGTCCAGAACAGTTGGCACGGCCTGATCTTTGAGCAAAATTATTTTGGCAAAGCCAGCATCATACTGTGATTTGTTCTCAAAACAGTCAATGGTGAAATATACTGAAAAAACGCGTAAATTAACACTGACGTGACTAGGACGTGCACTAAAAATAAACAATTCATTTTTCTCTAATGTCGGGATCCTTCAGCAGTGTATACAAACGTTGTTTTTCCACAGCCAGGAACGGCACATCATCTGCTTGGCATCGCAATCTTATTATAAACAACTACTTCTTCAGACCCACTCGCTGCACATTGACTGAACACCTGTGTCAATGATGCGATGATGAAAAAATAGCCGTAGTTGTCTTATGCATAAGTCATAGGCGGTCATATGCAAACGACTGCTCCCCCGTGACGTCATCTTGTCCCTTTGATCCAAACGAGCCATTTTCTGAGGGTTATTACATAAATGCTTTTTATTGATGAGAACATTTTAAGTTATGAAACTTGCAGGATGTATTAAGCATACAAAGACCTCTTCTATGTCAAAAGATCAAGGGAAATTTGGTTTCTCATGTCATGACTCATTTAAGATGGGCATGTCCCAGCAGTTGAGGAAAAAAAACATATCTGCTTTCTTGAAGCTTAAACACACCTTCTGAAGTCTCATAGAAGATTTGTACACAAAATTTTTTATAAAGAATAATAAGATGCATTCCGATTGACTCTGTGTTAGGTTGAGTGAATAATTCAATGACTCACCATTCATGACACATTAAAATACACTCACTTGTCTCACTTGATACCTGTTGGCATTACTATATTTCTATCAACATTTGAACAAATCTTTTTACACTGTAAAAAAAGGTGAAGTTGAAAATATAACAAAAATTCACATACGTTAATACTGTAAGTTTTTCTTATTCATTAATTCAATGTTACTTGCCATTTCCTTGTAATTGTGAAATTTCCAAACAATTTCTGAGTGAAAAATTGTTTCTACACTTAATGCATTCAAATTATTCAAAATCCCTACCACTTGTCGCTGCTGAGTAACAGACTGCTGCTCTATAAAAAGGGGAAAAAATGAATTCTGGATTAGTACATTATGCATTTCAGTCACAAATTATAAAATGATAATCAGGAGTTAATTACTGCTTGAACTTGACTTGATTGCCATTAAAAATCTAATTTATATGAAGGAGACCACTTTCAGATTCACAGTCGGCCAGCAATTGCATCTGCAGTTGTGTCGCTGCGCAAAGTATGTTTCTGACCTAAGTGTATAAGGGAGACAGGATGTTAGAGGGCACTTTAGATCCTGATAGTCTTCTTTAAAAGGCACTGACACAAAGTCAATGCTAAGAACAGGAAATCAGGTTATACAGCGAAACACTCACTCAGTCCATACACCTCAGACAAGCATACGTGAACATAGAAAAAAAAAAAGGTACAGAAAGCTTAGTCACAGCTTTGAGTTGGGCCGCCACACATGGAGAAATAGATTTGGTTGTGGTTCCTGGCACAATGAGGTCTTTCACATGCTGCCCTGAGGGTGGTCCACTTTGGCCGATCCTATCAAGCGGCCCTCCACTGTGAGATATCTCCCCAGTCACCATGACAACAACCTTCCAAACACAGAGCACTCACACAGGTGTGTCAAGCCACGCAGGTGCTCTTGGTCGAAGAATAGAGAGGGGTCATGGGAAAGGATGGAGAAAGTGTGTCGAAAGAGAGAGGTATAGAGTGAAAGGCTGGTAAGCAAGCACAGAATAAGGAATACTCTACTAATCTGTATAAATCTACTCACTGCCTTCTGATATCTTTGGCCTCGCATGGGAGCCAATGACTTAACATTTATGTAAAGGTCAGAACTATATTATGTGCATTATTCACATATGCATGCACACACACGCACAAACAAACTCATTCTAAAACAGGAAGTGTGATTTATCTATGCGCAACAACAAAAGCATGTTCTTAAAAAAAACTTCTTATTTTGCTCTTTGCATCTCTTTAACATCTCAAAATGGGGGAATATTCATAAATAATTTCAAATTGAGGGACAGCAAATGGGTGTCTGGGAGTCAGCAGATAATTTGAGAGAAACACATTTAATAGTATGTTATTATTTATATATTATACATTTATTTATATAAGTATGCAAAAATATTACTTGTATAATATAAAATATTATTTTATAAAATTAAGATATTAAAGTTCAACAATCTTTTTAGCACATTTACCAAATTTGGTATTTTTGTTTCATTCTGCTTTTTTAATCAGAAACAATGTGATAAATCACAAACTTATTTTACACTATTGACAACACTAGTTTCTAAGGGTATGTTCACACTTGTCACGTTTGGTTCGATTAAAACAAACTCTGTTACTGCGGTTCATTTGAGTAAGCGTCAACGCTGCCATCCGAACCCTGGTGCGCACCAAACGAAATCTGGTGCGGTTCAAATGAAATATGAACGAAACACGGACCAATACTTCTAAACGAACCAAAAACAGGAAGTAATGACAAGATGTGACGCTACGTGACATAATTTGACGACGCGGAATGAGCGGTGTATCCAAAACAAAATGAGCAGTGGGCAAATGTGGAGCATCGAGGAGGTAAAGTGCTTTTTATGAGCTCTTCATGAGTTTGCAGGTGGTCCAGGACCAGGACCAAATGTATCATTTTATTTTTTGGTCCAGACCAAACAAACCAAGAGAACCAAACTACAAGTGTGAACGCACCCTAAATGTAGTGCTGGGTGATATTTATTTTCATCTTACCTCCATATAATGTATATTAATCTAGTATTTAAAAGAGCAGCACTGCTTATTTTACAGTGGTAACCCAGGAAACACTGTATAATTGTTCATAAGCACCACCTGCTGTCAGAGAGTGAATCTGCATCTCATTCAGCACGTCTGCTGTTTTTGTTTCGTTCAGAATTTTTTTTATGTAGCATAATAACACAAAGATAATGTCAGACCATTATTTTTGCTTTAGATTTTGAAATTATACAATCTAATTTACATCAAATACTGCTTATGCTAGCATGTTTGTTTGGACCGTGATTAAAATGCAGTGGTTCTGCTACTGTTTCATGCGTTCTGATTAATAAAAGGCACAGTCGCCCGAATCCTTAAACAAAAAATAAATAAATAAATACAATACAGATTTTTTGGTCAAACCGCCCAGCACTACTAAACAGTCAAACATCAAAACTTTTCAAATTTGTTTAAATATCTTACTTTACTCTATCAGTGGGAGGAAAAGAAGATACACTGTTCACATACAAAGTAAATATTCTCCAGATATATTTTAATAATTTGTATTGGCTTCAGAACAGTAACAATTTAAATGTCACACAATACTGTACTATAAATATCACATTTTCACACACTGTATAAATAAGCTTTTACACATGAAAATATACAGATGCCTGTATATTTTAGGAATTGAATCCTTTGCAAGGAGAACATAATTTCTGGGGGTCCTTAGCCAGACATTTAAATGACATTAAATGGAGAAGAAATGCTTCCCAATAACTCTCCACTACAGTTTATTCCAACAGTGTCTCGAACCAAGCTCAGATTTGCCCAAAAATACACATAAATTATCTGAAACCAAGAGGTTTACTATGAACTTAAACATTTCTCAAATTTTCAATAGCAAATTCTCAGTTATAATTTTCACATTTATTTTTTTTTAGCTCAATACATAACCTAATTTGTATCCATTTTATTCCTCCCAAGGAATTTTAGGAAAAACATCTGAGACAAGGTTAATACTTAACCCGAGTAATCCATTAAGTCTCTTAGGCTATGGAAGCACAACATCTGAGGAATAAAAATTTCTCCTGGGCTCAGTTGCTACCATGTTTGTTGATGTCTCCTTTTACCACCACGACATCTTATGAAACAAGACCTTTTTTAAAGGTTGAAATGAAGAAAGCAGAGAGCTTTTAAGTCAGATCATTTTACGACCTGTCACAGGAAAAGAACCAGATATAAACGTAAGCCTCGCTTAGCATCAAACCCATGAGCGTGGGGTAGATGAAACCGGTAGCACGCTGAGAAGTCTGCATATGTGCTAAAGTGAGAGGAGGTGGGTGTGCTTCTTTCCTTGCATGTGTGAGGTGGGCAGAAGGCTGTGTATTTTTGTTTAAAGTCGATGCCCAAGAAAAACATCAAGGCATCATTACTCGTGCGGACCCTTGTGGAAGGAGCAACCTCGCCGCTTGAGCACTGCCTTAAGGATAACATTCGTTTGAGGGCAAAAGGGAGGTACAGAGTGCGACGAAATGAAAATAAAAGCTGCATATCAATAATCATGTTTGACAACAGCAACTGACTGGAACCAAAATATTTCACAGAGGAATGCAACTGTGCGAGATGCAGCAGTTCATGGGTGTGTTTCATCAAAGGCGGACACTGTTACTGCTGCCAAAAGCTGCATTCCACCCCCAGACTGGACGGCTTTAGGATCTGCACGCAGGCAGGAAGGGGGTACAGTGACTTTCATCATACGTCATTGACGGCCTGTTTTAATACAGTCAGAATTAATGAGGATCATGTCCACCTAGCACATACATCAAACATCTAGTCCATACATCAAACCCCTGGCTAGGAAAATAAACGCTGACTTATCATACAACGGCTCCGGTGCTTTCTAGTTCCAACCCAGAAAGCTGCTCCATTATGGGGTCATTTTGAACTTAATGAAAGTATTAAACAACTGCAGTGTATTCTAATTGTTGAATGACTAAAATCTGAAAGTCTTTAGGCCAGAATAGCATTTTGTAGGGTGTGCCTCCACATGACACTTTATTTGCTGAATTCCAATGCTGCAAGTGTGAAAGCTTGTTCGTGTGTTTCTGCCCAGTCAGTCTGATGGCAGATGATGATGTGCATGCTAGGAATCAGCCAGAGGATTAGACCACACTTTCAGCTATGCTGGCCTCTCTCTTTGAATATTATGTGGAGTAGCTATGTATGGTGTGATTTAGAAAAGATCACTAACTTGACTAAACATCATCATAATATATATATATGTGATGATAATTTGTTAAAACATGTGCGTGTCTCAGAGTGTGTTTGTATTTCTAACTTACAGGGACAACATAGCACTCAGATGTGACACAATATACATCAAATAACAGATCCAGAGAGAGAGATTTTCCACAGTCTAGTCCTTTTGTCAGCTCTAATCTTGATCTCAGTTGTGGTGGAAGACCGGTGGTTTTCAATCCAGGTCCTGTGGACCCAAAGCACTGGACACGTTGTAGGTCTTCTTTATTTAACACACCTGATTCCAATAACCTTATTAGCAGAGATCTCCATAAACTGGACTGAGTGTGTCAGATAACAGACATACAGAATGTGCAGAGCTGAGAGTCTCAAGAACCAGGACCGATAACCACCGGTACAGACAATACTATGTCAACATACGCCATCAAAATGACTAATGGCCTAGCACCACATTATTTTTCATAGATCAAGTCACACGACTAAGCTGGACTTGTTCAGATTGAGTAAGACGCAGTTTGATCTCTAAACAGTTGCCTAGAGCAGCACAATAAACTTTGTGTACAAAACTGTTGATGGTACAGCACATTGATTCTAAGACTCAATGTGTGGCCAAGTTCCTTGAGGTCACAAACCTCATCAATGCTAAAGAAAACTTTGTTTTAAGCAGAGCTGGGTTTGTCCCCCTTAGCTAGTAAGCAATAAGCTATGACTGCACTTACTTCAGAGCACATGGGCCGTTAGTTGGCCATTACACACCGTGCTGAAAAGCCAACAGTGATGCATTAGTTGCTAATAATACCAGAAGCACAGTGCACCACTCTAACACCCTTGATTGGTACCTTTTATAAAAGTACAAGTCTGCCACATGAATTTAGACACTTAATGAGACAGGATTCTCTTTGGCCCACCACAGCTAGAAAGGGATTAATTAAAAAAAGACAAGTGAAATGGTAAATGGCGCCAACACTCTTCAGATCTAATGCTGCAGTCGTTGGAACTGCAGCATTAGGAATACAAATGTTAAAGCCAACTGAAGAACAACTCCATCCAATACTGCCAGCTCAGACTCCATGAGAAGTTTTAAAACCAATTAGTGAATATTGATGAAGCAACTGAAGGTATTAGGTGCCACACATGAATTAAAGGCTAAGAGCTTAAGACCATTATTTCCAAAGTAAAAGGCTCCACTGACAGACCACTACAAGCGTTGGACTTCACAAATGACAGCTTTAGCACATATTTTTACACACACAAATTCTTAATTACTTTGCATGAGTAGAGAGTAGCCAAGTCAACATTCACACTGCAGTTGAATGTGGCCCATATCTTTTTTCCCCTCCCCTCACGTGACACTGAATGCCATATTAAATCATGTGATGGAATCTGTTGATTATGATGGTTTCATATAGTTTTGAACATCTTTTACAACTTTTTCAAGAAAAATTTAGTTATTAAGAAGTTTTGCCTTATACCTTGTATACATTTGAGAGCACACATCTTTACTATTTACAAGTAGTTATAAATTTTTTTTTACAAAAACAAATATATCAATTAGTGAATATTGATGAAGCAACTGAAGGTATTAGGTGCCACACATGAATTAAAGGCTAAGAGCTTAAGACCATTATTTCCAAAGTAAAAGGCTCCACTGACAGACCACTACAAGCGTTGGACTTCACAAATGACAGCTTTAGCACATATTTTTACACATACAAATTCTTAATTACTTTGCATGAGTAGAGAGTAGCCAAGTCAACATTCACACTGCAGTTGAATGTGGCCCATATCTTTTTTCCCCTCCCCTCACGTGACACTGAATGCCATATTAAATCATGTGATGGAATCTGTTGATTATGATGGTTTCATATAGTTTTGAACATCTTTTACAACTTTTTCAAGAAAAATTTAGTTATTAAGAAGTTTTGCCTAATACCTTGTATACATTTGAGAGCACACATCTTTACTATTTACAAGTAGTTATACATTTTTTTTTACAAAAACAAATATATCATGAATTCAAATCTTTCTTGAATATATTTTTTTAAATTTTTATATTTCTGCTATATTTTTTTCAGAGGTTGCATCAGATGACAGTTAACATGAACTAGCCTTGCCATTAAAAAAATAATAATAATAAAAAAATAAAAATAAAAACAAATAAAAAAAAATATATATATATACAGTGCCATGAAAAACCTACGTGGCCCTACGTGAAAAATGAATTGCCCCCTCCTGTTAAATCATGAAAGAACTGCAATTAACCACGTTATTTTAGAAAGCTGAGTTAAATTTCACTAGCCACACTCAGGCCTGATTACTGCCAGACCTGTTGAATCAAGAAATCACTTAAATAGAAACTGTCTGACAAAGAGAAGCATGCTTAAACAGCAACACATCATGCCGCGATCTAAAGAAATTCAAGAACAGATGAGAAACAAAATAGTTGACATGTATCAGTCTGGAAAGGGTTATGAAGCCATTTCTAAGGCTTTGGGACTCCAACAGTCAGAGCCATTATCCACAAATGGAAAAAGCTTGGAACAGTAGTGAACCTTCCCAGGAGTGGCCAGCCTACCAAAATTACTCCGTGGTAATTAATATTGCTATTTAAATATGACAGGCTCGTAACTCCTAAGACATGGGAAATACAGTTGCAAATGGACTTTGCTTTTTCATTTGAAATTTGGCCGTCACTGTGCGAAAGCGAAAATGCAAACGCTAATGCAGGATTTGCAATTGCATTTGGATTATGTCACAATTTATGCGTCCACATATTGAAAACGCAATTGAAAATACAATTTGCTATTCTATTTGAAAATTGTCCGGAATATCGTTCCATAAAAAATAATTCCAAATTCAATTTCAATGTTATTTTAGTATTATTTGTATACTGTTATAGTATTTATTAATATTATATATTAGCTTTCATCATATTTTAAATTTTATTTTACTTGTTTTAATTTTAGTTTTGTAATGCATTTTTATTAGTTTGTTTATTTTCGAATTTTCTATTTAGCTTTATTGTATTTCAGCTTTAGTTTTAGTTATTTTAGCACTTCAACTTAATTCAGTTAATTTCATATTTTACTTCAGCTTATTTTAATTACTTATTTGAATAGTGTATAACAGTTAACTAAGACCATAAAAAAATGTTAACATAAAACCAAAAAAAACTTTTGTTACTTGAAATAAAATAAACTTTAGCTTAAGTAAAATAAAATACAACAGGAAAACATGTAAAAAACGTAAAATTTTATTTTAACTAGTTGCATTTCTAAGGCAACATTTCCCATTGACTGTATCTTGCTAAACTAAAACAGAAACAAAAATTATAATAATAAATGAAAACCATATGGATTTAGTGAAGAAAAAAAAATTACATAAAAACATACTAAATTAAAAAAACATTAAATAAAAATTAAAACGAAAACAGAATATATATATTCTAATTTAAAAATGTTATTTTATAAAAAAAAAACTATAATAGTACCTCTCGTTGATATCATTTGAAAGTTTAAAACCTCAGAATTCATCCTGTGAAACCCATTTTTAAATCGGACATTGCTTTACCATGGAAATGGTACTTTAAAATCTTTTAGCGGTCTCCTCCCCTTAGTAACTATTAATTACTAATAAAATCTCCCATTAATAAAATCTCAAAGGAACCTCAATGTTTTTTTTTATGTCAACTTCAAATTTGGAACATAACTTAATTAGATAGAAGGCTTTAATTGTATCAATTTTGGATTCAAAAATATTTTGAAAAATATTTAATTTATATAAAATAAAAATTGGTACAGTGCATTTTCTTTACAGTAAAGTTCTATAATTTTTTGATACTTTAATATTTTGAAATGATTCCACTTCTGCAGTAATCTGCAGATTGTCTTCTTAAAAAGGAGTCCAACCTTAGGTCTGTATTCCAAAGTTTTCATGAATTATAATAATTTAAGTTTGGATAGTGCACATTTCACGTCTATGTTCAAAAATGGGGGGTGGCACT
>NW_015505384.1:1293342-1295864 GCF_001515645.1 Sinocyclocheilus grahami
CGAAAGCGAAAATGCAAACGCTAATGCAGGATTTGCAATTGCATTTGGATTATGTCACAATTTATGCGTCCACATATTGAAAACGCAATTGAAAATACAATTTGCTATTCTATTTGAAAATTGTCCGGAATATCGTTCCATAAAAAATAATTCCAAATTCAATTTCAATGTTATTTTAGTATTATTTGTATACTGTTATAGTATTTATTAATATTATATATTAGCTTTCATCATATTTTAAATTTTATTTTACTTGTTTTAATTTTTGTTTTGTAATGCATTTTTATTAGTTTGTTTATTTTCGAATTTTCTATTTAGCTTTATTGTATTTCAGCTTTAGTTTTAGTTATTTTAGCACTTCAAATTAATTCAGTTAATTTCATATTTTACTTCAGCTTATTTTAATTACTTATTTGAATAGTGTATAACAGTTAACTAAGACCATAAAAAAATGTTAACATAAAACCAAAAAAAACTTTTGTTACTTGAAATAAAATAAACTTTAGCTTAAGTAAAATAAAATACAACAGGAAAACATGTAAAAAACGTAAAATTTTATTTTAACTAGTTGCATTTCTAAGGCAACATTTCCCATTGACTGTATCTTGCTAAACTAAAACAGAAACAAAAATTATAATAATAAATGAAAACCATATGGATTTAGTGAAGAAAAAAAAATTACATAAAAACATACTAAATTAAAAAAACATTAAATAAAAATTAAAACGAAAACAGAATATATATATTCTAATTTAAAAATGTTATTTTATAAAAAAAAAACTATAATAGTACCTCTCGTTGATATCATTTGAAAGTTTAAAACCTCAGAATTCATCCTGTGAAACCCATTTTTAAATCGGACATTGCTTTACCATGGAAATGGTACTTTAAAATCTTTTAGCGGTCTCCTCCCCTTAGTAACTATTAATTACTAATAAAATCTCAAAGGAACCTCAATGTTTTTTTTTTATGTCAACTTCAAATTTGGAACATAACTTAATTAGATAGAAGGCTTTAATTGTATCAATTTTGGATTCAAAAATATTTTGAAAAATATTTAATTTATATAAAATAAAAATTGGTACAGTGCATTTTCTTTACAGTAAAGTTCTATAATTTTTTGATACTTTAATATTTTGAAATGATTCCACTTCTGCAGTAATCTGCAGATTGTCTTCTTAAAAAGGAGTCCAACCTTAGGTCTGTATTCCAAAGTTTTCATGAATTATAATAATTTAAGTTTGGATAGTGCACATTTCACGTCTATGTTCAAAAATGGGGGGTGGCACTTAAGGGGTTAAGAGCTCTCTAAAAATAACTAATAAAAACATTGCTTGTAATCAAATACTTACAAAAAGTATGGAGATTAACATACAAACATGCATACATACATAAACAGTACACCTAAAACTAAAGTTTTGTACAGCACAAAATTTGTATAGACATCAAATACAGCAGTTCAAGCTGAATTAATTGCTGAAAATTGCAAAGCAGAAGAAAAATAGTAAGTCTCGCAAGCCACTAAATGGCCCAGGTGCCAAACCATAGAAATGTATCTCATTCAGCTCAAATTACATTTTCCACAGGAGTCGACCAATAAGGAACAGGGAATAACAGAGGAACACGTTCAAGAAAACAGAAATAATATGTAGGTGTCAGGGTGTGAGTGAGGAGCAGCAATGGAAAACAGGCAAGAAGAGGAGAGGAGGCTATGCTCGGTGGAACAAGGAAGCTTGGATGTCGTGTGCCAATCTGAACCATAAAGGGATTTTCTGATGAGAAAGCAGGAGAGAGGATAGGAAGAGAGAGAAGAGGAGACTTCACAGTACAGTACAGAAACATCTGTTGCATTTGCATCGAGCTGTGAATAAAGCATCAGGTTCATGTACTCCTTATGTACAATTCGCAACCAAGTCACTGCTGTTCCCAGCCCTTCTTTCTTTCTTTTTCTCCCTAGTTAAGCCTGCATGATAAACATTAACATTTAATATACCAATACACTCACAAAACCCTGTCAACTCCACTGAAAAAACCCATTGGAGAACCAGATGTGCCCTCAAAATGCACAAAAGTGTGAGGAACTTAGGGCAGCCCCACTTCAAAAAAACATACAACAAACTCTTGCAGAACAAAGCATCGACGAGCATTCGTGACGCAAAGCTACCCTTCTGCGTATATGTGCACTTTCAAACCGCACACAAACATGACACAAACATATACCAGTTGCTCCCAGTCATAAACCGACAGCTTGTCACAAGAGAGCGCAGGAGAACTTCAGAAGTGCTTCGGCTGGGCAGAGCAGAGCCTGTGGAGCCCAGCCTGTGCATACGGTTTAGCACCGTCAGCAAATCCACCCGGTTTCAGGACAGTAAAACATCAGGCTTTCTTGGCTGCGTGGAGAGAGATAGACGGGGAGAAAGTAAATCAAAGCATATGCTGACAGAAACTCACTCTAATTTCAAAGGCCTCCACCAAGATCTTGACAAGGCCCTAAGATACCAAACTATTAAAAACATACGGGG
>NW_015505384.1:1297092-1313238 GCF_001515645.1 Sinocyclocheilus grahami
ATTATTTATATATTTTTATTTTTTTTTTTTTTTTTTTTTTTAATAAATCGAAAAATATATTGCCTTTGTTATTTTAATTATTGTGGCAAGTTAAATGGATGAAATCATAGATGTCAAAATATACTCATGAAAAGAAACACATCGCAGACTGCCATTTAAAACAATCAGAATTGCTACACAAAATTACTGAAAAACAACTACCTGTTGCTAACCTAATTCTTGTCAAAAACTTATAATAACCTGTTTTCTGATTATTAAAAAAATCGAATTAATATGATTGTACAGTTTAAGACAGAAGGGCCTAAATGTACGTGAGTTCACATTTTGTTGATTATTCTTCGTGGGGAGAAAATAAAATTCCCAAACAGGCCAGGTTTACTGTGTTCTCGCTCCATTGTCTCGAGGCCAAGTGAAGTTTGTGAGCCGGCAGTTCATAGCGTGGTGAACAAAGCAATACTCCACTCCCCCTTTGTGCTCAACTTTGAGAGCAGACGCACCAAAACTCCCGCTACAATATTCCAAAATCATTTACCTATGTCAGGAAGTTATCCACGAAGAGTTTTATCTAAAACACGTGAAAGTCCATTGAAGAGTGATCCAGTTGTGTCGTTATAATCCAAAAGCGCAAAACTTTCTTTCAGCGTTCGGATGCTTGGTTTGTATTGATGGTAGTGCATTGTCTGCACGTGCTAGACAGCTCGCTTGACCACGCCCCTTTCAGCCCTGACCCCACCCCTTGTCCAATAACATGCACTTAACGGAATTACACCTAAAGACGTTAGTGTCATTTTATTATTATTATTATTTTAAATAATAATAATAAATATGATTACTATTAGTAGTAGTAGTAGTAGTAGTAGTATTATGGTTGTTGTTGTTGTCTATAGGTTTACATGTTTAATGCGTGCACAGAGCACTCATGAAACATTTCTGAACAGTACATTAGGAGATGTGAAATATGCTGATTCACCTTCTGCTAACATCAATCCATATACTTAAGGTCACTGAGTGTATTGAGGGCTTGGCTTTTGAGTAAATAAATATACATTTATGACAGTATACCCGGCTGTATTGGTGACATGTAGTGGCAACCATAGTATGTGGATAAGTGTAAATATTACTAATCTCACTAAGTGCACCAATTCAAACCATCTGTGCTGCCTTCTGTTATAAAGTTGTATAGTGTGTGATCTTGTTAATTAATTTTATTAAATACATAAATACACACACACACACATATATATATATATACACACACACACACACATGCATACATAAAGAAGGAGTTTGGGATTTTATTTTATATAAATGCATGTATAAAAATAAAATAATAAAATACGTATTACCCCCTTCAAAAACGTGCATGCTCTTTTTTGTAAAGAGGTTATTAATTTAGTTTTACACTTCAAAAGCTACAGAAGATTACAACACTGTTCATATTGGGGGGAAAAAAGTTTTAAATGTGAAATAGTTTTTCAGGGCATTACTATATAAAATAATAATAATAATAATAAAACGATATGCAATTTTTTATTATCACTTTTATTTAGTTAGAAATAATTATGTGAGATTATGTGTGTGTGTGTATACACTTTGCCTGTCTCACTGACTCCAGATAACAAGTCAGTACATTGCAAGAAACATGGATACATGAGCTTGCAACCGGCACCCCAACACAATCCATCATCCAAGACTGCTTGACAGACTGATACATTCATATCTTAACTTTGTTCAACTGTGGTATTCAAATGGATTCCTGTCTCTTTTCTCATTTGAGGGATGTAAACAGATTAACACAAAATCTTTCGAGAGCCCCCTCCCCGTTCCCAACACAAACCAGTGCACCCAGAAGGAATTAATTGGTTTCAGCAGTCATCCCTGCTGAACAATCCACTTGAGCGTCCCCAATGTAGCCTCCCGGCAGAGACATCTCATCTGTCTCACACTCCTCCCCCACAGAGCCCATGTCTAGACCCTCTTGCTGCAGTGTGCATCCATGCTCACACTCGACTAGGGCATTAGGTTCACACCCTGCGCTATCAGTCGGGATGATGCTAGATAATGACTAAAGACCGTTGCTGGAACACTCAGCTCTTGAGACACGGACAAACCATCTGATCTCTTTTTTTCCCCCTCATGTAAACATGGCGTATTGCAGCCATGTAACGTGATTATTACATGTTTTAATGTCTGGATCGTCTCTGATAGCTGCATACCCACTTGCCACTGGGGTGGGAGGGGTGGATGGATGTTTATCAGGGACCACAGAAGTGAAACAGTATCGTGATGTCATTATGTGACAGTTCCCTGTGACTCAAGGTTGCAATAGGCCTGATTGTCAATCTTTTGACCATGCATCACTTCATATGTCTCACATAGAGTGGCATACAAAAGCAGAGCTGGTGCAGGTGCATGGCATTAATAAATAATATTAATTCTCAGCTATTTTAGACTAGAATGTCTTTAAAGCATCAAAACCCTGATACACAAACGGCCTTGTTGAGCACTCGTACTTACACTCTCTGATAAAAGGCATAAAACTGGGGTTGTATGCTTTCAAAAGGTATTAATATGAACACTTTAGGTACTAATATGCACTTTTAAAGTATTAATATGTACCATTTAGGGCTAAATAAGGTACAAAGATGTACCTTTTAGCTTTTGTACCTAATGTACTTTTTTTTTTTTTTCCTGAGTATACATTTCAGAAACAAATTAAGGTTTCTATTCTGATCTGCTGTGCAAAGGTAAACAGTTTTATGGTTATTGGTTCCCCGAAGAACCTTTCGGTTAAAAAATTCTTAAAAGAACCATATTTTTATTAGTGTGAATAACTTTTTAATAATCTAAAGAATATATAATGAACCTTTTGTGGGATGGAAATGTTCTATGGAGGTTAATGGTTCGTTAAACCTTTGATGCCAATAAAGAACTTTTCTTTTTAAGAGTGTAAACTATAAATGGTCCTTTGGCTACTTCTGTTAATCAGAGTGTGATATTGAGTCAATCCAAAATTTGTGAAGCCATTTTCTGTTTCAGTATTGCCGTAACTACTGTGTTTTACCTTTGTGGGGCAGTACTGCTCTCAAAAATAACTTTGACCATAGTGGTGCAGAACAATTCTTTAGTTTTTGTTTTGTTTTGTTGTGAAGTGTTTAATTCTATTAAAAGGAATAAAATATGAAGAGAAGGAGTCTTGCGACTGATGTTCAGTTCCAGCTGATTTTATTTCCTTCTTGGAAAAAGACAAAGTTCTGTACAGAGGTCTGACAGGCAGTGACTTGACACAATTGGCTGGCTTTTGAGTTCACTACTCAAATGTTGAGATATGGTATGGCAAGACAAAACAATATTGTACACAGCATATTGCACAAAATGAAACAATAAAACATATCTATATATTCCAAAAGCCATGAACAACACTCTTAAACATACACTCTAAAAAATGCTGGGTTAAATGCAACCCAATTGCTGGGTTTGTCCCTATTTTACCCAGCACTGGGTTGCATTTAACCCAGCATTTTTTAGAGGGTAGGGATGTATAAAGATATATGTTCTTATTCCGGTCATGATATATCATTGTCAGACATAAACACGCAATCTTTTACTTATTTTACAGTCAATGTACATAGAAATCTTCATGTTGATCCTCTGCCTTAAACACAACTGCTCTACATAAACCTGAATTCAGAAATACAAAATGCTATTCGCCATGCCGTAATATACTAAAACAATTAGCTACATTTAGCCAACAAGTAGAAAAGATTAAATATCCTTGTACAATTATGGAGTGAAGACGTACTTCATTGTTCATGAATTATAGGCATTTCGACCGTATCTGTAATTCCATCCAGTGGTTCAAACCGAAACGTGTCACTATAAAAGCACAAAGAAATTGGTATTAAAAAGGTACAGTATCCCCAATAAGGACGCGATAAACCACAGCAATTGCTGCTGCAGCTACATACAGCCTCACTCCGCGCGCGCATCATAGGCTAATGACGATTGGTCGTTGAAATGCAGATACTGTCTCTTTAAGAAGCCTGTGGATTGACACTGTAAACATGTTTAGGGAGCAGATTTTGGAGACAACCCAAGCCCCCTGGCTTTAAAAATCGGAAATCCAAACAGCGATATTCACCGATTGACACCCCCTCGATAGATTTTGTACAAAAATACACTCAGAAAATAATGAAACATTTAATCTCCGTTCCATGTGAGAGGTCATCAATTAAATAATACGAAACAAAGCTAGCCCTTCCGCGAGACAGACGGACATGTGCATGTGAAGCCTATACACACAACAGACTGACTAGAACACAAGTGACGGAGGGGAGGAGAGGAGCAATGTTTGGCCATTATATAAATACATCGATATAAAAATGCCAGCGCTGAAAAGTTACCAGGATGAAGAAGTAAAAAGGCAGAGAGAGAGAGAGAGAGAAAACGCCCCTCGGATGAATTTTGGTCCTGATTTGTAGTGTAAAGAATCGAATCATCTGAGTTGCGTCTGAATCCTGATGCCATGGCGACAAGAAAGCTGGTGATTGTGTTTGTTTTTGCGTCTGATACATCACTGCCATTCAGTTTCAATGAATCAACACCAGTAACGCTTCTCAACAGCCTTTCGTAGTTACATCGTAATGAAAGCATGCGATTCTGGTCTAACACAGGATTCTGGTAAACAATCTCAAGTGCGAGCAGACGAATCGCTCTCCATTCAGTACCTCCATCAAAACAAGCATATGACCAGACTTTTTCTTCGGTTTAAAAACGTCCCTTTTCAAAGTCGGAGAGGGCGCACAACGTGAACTCGCCATCGCGCAATGCCTTCCTCATCTGCGTCCAAAGCGCGCCTCCTTCCAAGCACCAAACGAGCAAGCTAAGCACTTTCATCTGCACTCTTGTCAGCGGATAATGAGCACCCACAGTATCTGATGCATGGTAAACACGAGGAATCATGTCGTTGACTCGTCGTCTGACTCGTCTCGGAGGATTTTGCAGCCCTCCGGTCATTTTTCAATCTGTCCTTTCACTACTAGCTCTCAGTAAGTGAACACCAAGTTGGATATTGTCGATTCGAGCCAGTCCCCTGATATCAACTCGCTCACCTCTGGGGTGCAGTAGTCGGGGAACTCAAAGTGCGAGCCGGAGCCCGACTCAAAGTTGAACTCCAAATCTCTGTCTAGAGGCGCGGTGCCAAAGGTGCTGAAGCTGTCAAAGCCGGGACTGGGGTCCGCCAGCTCGTCCTCGAACTCCTCATCCGAAGAGGACGACTGCGAGGAGGACGAGTGCGAAGCGGAGGGCGTCGGAGACGGCGCGCGGGTGTACTTGAAGCGCGCGGCGGGCTCCGCGTCTTCCTTTCCGCTCGCGAGCCCGTCCTCGTAGAGGCTCAGCGGGTCGCTGGATTCCGCCGAGCTGCTCAGAGTGGGACTGGCCGGCACGGCGACGGAGGGCGGGCTGCTATCGGAGCTGCACCCCCCGAACACATGCCCGCGCTTTGCTGGTTTCTCGGGGATCTGTTTGGCGGCGGACCTGAACTTGTAGAGAGTGTGGTGGTCTGCAGGGACGGAGTGGGAGGTCAGCTCAAGCGCCGTGGACTTTCGGTGCGTCCTGCTGAGAGTTTTCGAGCTCTTTTTGGATGCAGATTTTGCGCCGGGGCTGCCGCTCACGCGCTCCCCCTTCTCCCCAGTCTTGCCGCTGGATGACTTCACCTTCTTCCGTGGTCGATATTTGTAGTCTGGATAGTCTGCCATGTGCTTGAGCCTGTCAACAATTCTGTGTTTTTCTGTCAATATGGGGTGCTGTGTGTACATTAATGAGGAAAAAAAATTAACTTAAATGATTTTAGCGAATGGCTGCAATATAACAAAGAGTGAAAAATTTAAGGGGGTCTGAATACTTTCCGTACCCACTGTATAATCTGGAAAACCACAACAGGTGCTTTTTATCAATAGGCATTTTGTTTAAGACAAGCAAAACCATGTTTGTTTGTTTTTTTTTTCCATGCACTGGTCAATTTTGAGGTTTTGGGCTATTTGGCTTTTCATAACGTGTTGTTTCTAGCGGAAACTAGTTGAAAGAGAACATCCATAAAATGTTTTATACATCCAAAATACTTTAAAGTGTTTATTTTATTGCACTTGATCTATTTGTGTCTGTAGATTTAAAAACATATACGTGTATGTATAATTAAAGGCCATTTTCTCAAAATGAGTTTTGAACAGTGTTACTTTACTATCACTCAGATACTATTATATCGTTTTTATTAATATTTTGAATCATTTTTTATATTTTCCATTTTCATTTTAGTTAAAGTTTTAGTAATTGGGTTGTGTTTGGCGTGCCATTTTTAGCAGTTTTATAATGTAGTTATATTTTTAATAGTTTTAATTTCAGTTTTATGTAACTATAATGACCTTGTTTTTGAGAGCCAGAAAGCTCCACTTACATCTACCAAACTTCACAGTTTTATTCATATCTATATGCTGAAAGTTTTTGCAGAGGGGTTATATTATTTGCCCAATTTTATAGATTTTATTCCTAAACACATGATCAAAATAAGTTGATTTTCTGGTTGTTGACAGTATTTTTTGATTTTGATATAAAAAATATCAAAAATTCCCTCAATAAAAACCTTTAAAAAGACACTAATATGACAACAACTATAACACATATTTTCAATCTGGCGGTATCTGGTTCTGTTCTGGAAATGTATACAAATTAGTGCATATTTAATGAAACATCGCCTCATTTGCATATTTAAACATTTCAGAAATTGTTAATGTAATCAATCACATTTTTTACCCACTTCACCTGGGGTGTTGTTTTAGAAAACAAACCTACAGGATAAAATTCATGTGCAATTGCCATAAAAAAAAGAGCTTCAACAGAAGGATCAAAGATAGACAGATCCACTCATAATTACAGTATTTGATCTCATAGGCTGAAAGGAGAGGCTTTGGTAATGGTCTGGCTACACGGCGGACCGTCGGCAGCATGCTTAATTCATTCATTCACTCCCTACTATACCACAGTGTTCAATCCAAACCCCACTCCTCAAGCTTGGCTTAGTGTTGCCATGGAAATCCTGCCTGTTTGCTCTCCAAACACATTCAGACAAGAAAGTACATGATCTCGCCAGTCTTAGCCCAGCGGAGCTGAACTACACAGTCGACGAGGACACGGGAACGTCCTTATCAATCTGCAAGCCGATCTCAAATGCACACACAAACAAATATTAATGGATTTGCATAGATGTCCATCTGATGGCTTGGGTATTTGAAGACAAGCGGCCAGCAGGGTTTATGAAAATGAGCTCTTCCTGCAGTTGCCAGGAAGATGAATTGGGGTGCGGAACCGTGCAGACAGTGTGCATACTGAGGTCAGATGGTAGTTGGAGCCGTTATGACAAGGCATGGAGGAACGTGCCTCTGAGTTATTCATTACATTCTTTCTGTCCCATCATTGCTGCCTTCCTCATTACCAGGCTAATTTCTCTAGCCTCTCTGTGCCGCTGCCGTCACACAATGGAGCCTTTGTGTGTGCGAACACGTGTGTGTGTGTGTGTGTGTGTGTGTGTGTGTGTATGAGATGGCTGAGCTCTTGTACAACTGAAATGCAACTGTGGTCCAACCTGACCCCAGTAGGTATTCCTTTTAGCCTTTAAAGTTGTGTTTGCCATCTGTAATGTTTTAAGTTGTCACTGTCTCCCTTGAAACTTGTGCAAAAAGGTCACCCAAATGTCTTTCTCTTTCTTTAGTGGGAACTTGTTTGTGGTGAGGTCACCCAGATAACTTGCACCGGACAGCCAAAACGGTTACAGCCAATTGTCCAGCTCAGCAGATTATTTCCCCCGCAGCAGAACACTGAGGTAAGGACACAGGTTCAGGAGTGAACGGCTGATCGCTTATCTTTCACACGACTTTACTTCCCCATTGCTGCAATAAATCAGGAACGGCGGCCAAAGACATGCCTCCTTTTTCAGGTTTCATGTGTTTCTACCGTTTGCCAGTGCAAGAGCTTCCAAGAACAGTAACGTTTATCTCGATAACATCACTTCATCAGCATAACTATTCTTAAAAGTGGTTTCATGTTAATTATGAGCCGATGTATTTGCTCGATAAAGAGACCATAGGAAAACAGAAGAGTATTTGTTGGAAAGATTCCAGTCGTGATATAATCAAGTTCATTTGTTTAAAGTTTTACCAACCGTTGGACTATAAACTGAAGTGATGCTAATTAAAGACCAACTGACATAAAGACACCAGTATCACTGTTCATCCAGAGACATGTTTATTTCAGCTCATTTATTTTCAGCTACATGTTATTTATTAAGTGGGTGAATCGTGAAACCTGTCAAGAGTTATATTTCTCTCTAAAACCAAAAGAAAAAGAAATAACAAATGAAAGCAGCGAAGCCTATTAGGACAATTAAGATTTTTTTTTTGCATTGTGCTATCATGATTCATTTTCCTGAAAATTAAACACTCCCCCACAATTCTCATAAGTGTAATGTCAGAAGAAAAATCCCTTTCTTATTATCGTAATGTAAATATATATATTTGCAGCTTTTGATTTACATCATTGCTTTCGGAGAATTTATAAAAAACTCACTGTAAATGAGAATCTAATGAGAAGCAACATTAATAATAATGGAAATTATTCTTTATGGATAAAAAGTAAAAAGTAAATAGATGCATTATGATAAAGAGATTTTTTTTGAGGAATTAGGCTCAAAATTAGGCTTTGTTATCTTTATGCAAAAAAAAAGAAATATATATATATATATATATATTTATATTTTTCTATTGATTTTGGGGTACAATGTGACGGAGTGTGATGTGATATACAGTCAAACCAAAAATTATTCAGACACCAGATATAATTTTTGATATTTTTTTACTAGTGGGTGCAGGACACTATAGTTCATTTATGTAAGGGAAGATAACAAAACAAAGTACACCGTGACAAATTATACCCAAAATTGATAAAAATTAGGGATAAAAAAATTATCCAGACACTTTGACCACCTGACCATGTTTTGCTTAAGTGTTATCTGACATTATCAAGATGAATTTGTTCTGACTGTTTAACTCTGAGTTCTTGTCATATTTTATTACCATTTTCTAAGTGAATAAACTGTGATAATGTGTGAAATGTTGAAGGTGTCTGAATAAATTTAGGTTTGGCTGTACATGCCTACATATATATATTTTTTCCTTCACTTTTGTCTCCAGCAGCTTAAACTTGATCTCTTATTTAGTAAACACTGGAGGTTTTACTCAAGGTTATGCATAGAGCTTGTGTCTTTTCTTTCTTACTTGCTTACTTTTTTATTTTTTACAGAATTGTTAGGTATTATGTTTCTTTTAATATTTCAGCGTGTATGGGGTTGTAAACATCAAACTCAACGGTAAGGACACAGGTTCAGGAGTGAACGGCTGATCGCTTATCTTTCACACGACTTTACTTCCCCATTGCTGCAATAAATCAGGAACGGCGGCCAAAGACATGCCTCCTTTTTCAGGTTTCATGTGTTTCTACCGTTTGCCAGTGCAAGAGCTTCCAAGAACAGTAACGTTTATCTCGATAACATCACTTCATCAGCATAACTATTCTTAAAAGTGGTTTCATGTTAATTATGAGCCGATGTATTTGCTCGATAAAGAGACCATAGGAAAACAGAAGAGTATTTGTTGGAAAGATTCCAGTCGTGATATAATCAAGTTCATTTGTTTAAAGTTTTACCAACCGTTGGACTATAAACTGAAGTGATGCTAATTAAAGACCAACTGACATAAAGACACCAGTATCACTGTTCATCCAGAGACATGTTTATTTCAGCTCATTTATTTTCAGCTACATGTTATTTATTAAGTGGGTGAATCGTGAAACCTGTCAAGAGTTATATTTCTCTCTAAAACCAAAAGAAAAAGAAATAACAAATGAAAGCAGCGAAGCCTATTAGGACAATTAAGATTTTTTTTTTGCATTGTGCTATCATGATTCATTTTCCTGAAAATTAAACACTCCCCCACAATTCTCATAAGTGTAATGTCAGAAGAAAAATCCCTTTCTTATTATCGTAATGTAAATATATATATTTGCAGCTTTTGATTTACATCATTGCTTTCGGAGAATTTATAAAAAACTCACTGTAAATGAGAATCTAATGAGAAGCAACATTAATAATAATGGAAATTATTCTTTATGGATAAAAAGTAAAAAGTAAATAGATGCATTATGATAAAGAGATTTTTTTTGAGGAATTAGGCTCAAAATTAGGCTTTGTTATCTTTATGCAAAAAAAAAGAAATATATATATATATATATATATTTATATTTTTCTATTGATTTTGGGGTACAATGTGACGGAGTGTGATGTGATATACAGTCAAACCAAAAATTATTCAGACACCAGATATAATTTTTGATATTTTTTTACTAGTGGGTGCAGGACACTATAGTTCATTTATGTAAGGGAAGATAACAAAACAAAGTACACCGTGACAAATTATACCCAAAATTGATAAAAATTAGGGATAAAAAAATTATCCAGACACTTTGACCACCTGACCATGTTTTGCTTAAGTGTTATCTGACATTATCAAGATGAATTTGTTCTGACTGTTTAACTCTGAGTTCTTGTCATATTTTATTACCATTTTCTAAGTGAATAAACTGTGATAATGTGTGAAATGTTGAAGGTGTCTGAATAAATTTAGGTTTGGCTGTACATGCCTACATATATATATTTTTTCCTTCACTTTTGTCTCCAGCAGCTTAAACTTGATCTCTTATTTAGTAAACACTGGAGGTTTTACTCAAGGTTATGCATAGAGCTTGTGTCTTTTCTTTCTTACTTGCTTACTTTTTTATTTTTTACAGAATTGTTAGGTATTATGTTTCTTTTAATATTTCAGCGTGTATGGGGTTGTAAACATCAAACTCAACAGCACCTTCTGAGAATGATTTACCCAACTAAATAGCAAACCAAATGTTTTGTTGCTGTTCTGCAGGCAACAAAAAGTGTTTTGATTAACAGAGTGCTTTCACTCGTAGAAAGGTCTTGTTTATGTTTTGCAAGCAACCTTGAGCAGTAGATTTTCTCTGGGTTATTGTGAGTGGCTTTTAAATAACAGGAGAGGGAAATGCTGTTGTGGACAGCAAAGTGAGTGAGGAAAGAATGGCTAAATTTATTCAGTTATGGACAGTGTATGGCCAGTCTGCATCGAAACTTATGGAATTTGGCTCAAGGTTTTTACCAAACGTGGAGTATGTTTTGAGTGATTATTGGAACAGCATGTTTAGCCTTGTACTTAAATGGAGGTTTTGTCCAGTCAGATTGTGGTTTAGCTGACACCTGACTCTTGGTTTGTGTGTGTGTTTGCTGGCAGGCTCAAGTCCATTTTCTTGTCTGTTGGAGTTTAAGAGGACACATCAACTGACTGAACAGGTGAACAAAAATTATTTAGTTTTTTTTTTTTAGAAATTCATAGAGCTTTAAAAGAGTAGATCAGTAAAAATGAAAATGCTGTCATCATTTATTCAGCCTTTTCGGTCTGACTTACTTTCACACATGGAACACAAAAGAGGACATTTGAAGGAATGTGCAGGCCGCTCTTCTCCATGCAGTCACAGAGAATGGAGAATGGAGCTTTCAATGCTTTTTTGGATGTGAAAGCCATAATTATCATAAAAGTAGTTCAAATGACAAATGGCTGTGATAAATCCCAAGTCTTCTGAAATCATATGATAGCTATTTGTGTGAAAAAGACCAAAATTTAAGTTGCTATTCAATGAAAATGTTGACACATACCTGACTTCTGAATGCGTGAAACGAGTAACAATGGTGGATTCATGAATTACTCATTCTTGTTCATCTGACCTTTTACAATGAATCAGTTAATTTACATCACAAAACTGCAAGATATGTGTCACAAATGAAACTGATCTAATTCTAAAGTCATTGATCTGTTTGCAGCAGTTAACAGTAATATCAGTGAATAACAACTTATATCTCTGTCTGTTTCTCAAACAAAGCTATCATATTACCTCAGAGGACTTACATAATAGCACATGTGTTGTATGGTTCACTTTTATTGTGTTTTTGTGTCCTTTTTAAAGCTTATAAGGTCTAGTACCAATTCATTTCATTGAAAAGAATGACCAAGGCGGTCTGAATACTTTCCGTACCCACTGTATATATATATTGTACTTGCAGATGATATACCATCAATAACAGCCACTTAAGTGCACTTAAAGAGAATATACTTTTATGACGGTTACGTACACATTTAGAATGTAATTGTTAAAATGTAAAATTAAATGTTTTATTTTAACATACATTACAATTATATAATATACATTAAAGTATTATTATGTTTGGTTTAATATTTTTGTAGTGCTTTAAAGAAGTGCAGTTATTTTGATGTGTTGACTAACAAACTAAAGCCCATTTAAAGTACTCGGTAATTTTAACTGTAGTGTGTTGTTCGATATTACATTTAAAGTTAATATATTTTAAATGTACCAAATTGCAACTTGATCATTATAAATGTGTAATTAGGCTACACATATAGTTTAATATATGACATACAAGTTTTAATAGAAATTATGTTTAAGTACATTTTACTTTACCGAAAATGCTTGTCAGTAAATTTGGAATTACACTTTAACGATTTCTGAACCATTGATGGGCACCATTTACTTCCATAGTAGGAAAAATATATATACTATGGAAGTCAATGGTGCCCATCAACTGTTTGGATACTAACATTTTTCAAAATATTTTCTTTTGTGTTTAACAGAAGAAAGAAACCCATACAGGTTTGGAACAAGTGAAGGGTGAGTAAATGATGATAGCATTTTCATTCTAGAAGTGAACTACTTCTTTAAGTGGTTTAAAGTCACACTAAAGTTTGGCTAATTGCATTTGATGTAAATGTAAACTAGAATACATTTCCATTTAATAACAATTAACATGCAATTAAATGTCCAAATTTTTTTTTTTAAGTAGGCTATGATTAAATGTATACTTTTTCCACAAGAGAGATTTTTCATCTTGGGTGAACTAATCCTTTAATAAACATATATGCAAGAGAAATACAGAGTGAGAGTGCTGAAAGGAGGAGAAAGAGAGAAGTGTTTCTCTTGGACTCCAAACAATTATTGTTTTCACAATTGCAGTCAGCAGGGCATCAGTGTTGGAGATGGAGAAAGCAGATCACTCCAGCAGTTCATCATGTGCTCACTTAATGGCTGCCTTTCCAGTGTCTCTCCCTTAACTGTCTCAACCATATGGATTTGAGGACAAAGACATATTACGTGTATGCTAATTACAACAGCCATGCAGACAAAGGACTGCAAAGATACCTGTACCATAATAAAGAGACTGTGAATGCCATGGCACAGAAATGAAAAGCCCGATGAGGGGAGGGTGGGCATGTGAGCGTGTTTATCTGTCTGTCAGAGGAGAATTTGACATTTGAAGGATGAGAGACCCTTTTCATACTGGAATTGGGAAACTTAGAAGCCATCCTCATTTCATTTATGCACTTCACTGGGAACAGAGAGACAGAAAGAAAGAGCAGACACAAGGAAGTTTGGAAGGGAGACAGAGAGGCAAGCCAGATAGCAAAAAGTGGAGAAAAAAATAGAGCATAAATTAAGGTGGGCGAAATGCATTGCTACTGTTCTCGTTCTTATACAGTCTCCTGTTTATTAATCAATAGTACCACTGTTACTCCCCAGTGGAGACAAGTATAACGGAATGTTAAGTCAGGGTTTTTAGGGGACACGCCACACCAAAAACTTCCCAGCATCCCTTCTGCTTAGCAAATGATGACGCATCATTCTGCTGACACAAGTCAGCTGATTGCTGTGTCACGGCAATGGTTTTAGGCGAGTGGCAGCACTCTGGCTACAGACGTAGAGTCTTTTTTTCCTCCCAGACGCACTGCGGCACAGCCAGACGACTAGAGTGGAGGCACAGGAGCTCACAGCTGCAGTCTACTGGCTTGTTTCGGGAGGTAGAGGAGCCGAGCACTTCCTCTCGAAATACCGTCGCTCTGCTCCTTTTTGCTGTTGAGGGATCATTTTCATCGGGGAAGAGCATTCGAAGAGAGTAGAGCCAAAAAAAGAAGACAAACTCTGAGTCAAACAACTTGGAATTAACGTTGGTCTCATTTGTGGGCAGAAAATTTGGAGAAGCGAGCCCGGATCGTGATTTTTTTGGGGGTCTGCTGACGCCATCGTCTACAAGTACCGGACCAGGTTCCCAGGCTGAGAAGTCACCGATAAAAAGCTTGGATTCCAGTGCGTCACCTGTCCGTCCCATCGTAAACAGAGGAGCCGAGCACTTCCTCTCGAAATACCGTCGCTCTGCTCCTTTTTGCTGTTGAGGGATCATTTTCATCGGGGAAGAGCATTCGAAGAGAGTAGAGCCAAAAAAAGAAGACAAACTCTGAGTCAAACAACTTGGAATTAACGTTGGTCTCATTTGTGGGCAGAAAATTTGGAGAAGCGAGCCCGGATCGTGATATTTTTGGGGGTCTGCTGACGCCATCGTCTACAAGTACCGGACCAGGTTCCCAGGCTGAGAAGTCACCGATAAAAAGCTTGGATTCCAGTGTGTCACCTGTCCGTCCCATCGTAAACTCGTCCCACCCGAGACGTCCAGTCAGCCGGGCCCGTCTGCATTCTCATTCGCAGTGACTGGCCAAAGTGGCCGCTCCACTCCAAGGTTAAGGTGGCTTTCGGTCCTAGACTTAGTCCTTGTTCAGAGGGCAGGGCAGAGCCGAACAGAAACAGCGACGCGGCAGCTGAGCCGAGCTCAGCCAGACAGACGCGCTGACCTAAATCAGCCCCAGTCATGTCTGGACGCAGCCAGAGCGAAGCAGACGGAGAGGAAGACAGAGCGAGAGAGAGAGGGAGAGAGCGACCCACACGTACTGACTCGAACATATACTCGCACTACGGTAGGTTTAGACGACTGCAATTAGCCCCTAATGAAATGTAGTTTGTTTCCCATCCGTTTGCGTTCAGTTCTTGCTGATGCTGTGCTTAGTTGAGATTAGCTTGTCTGTGGCTGTGTTTCTATCTTTGTGCCATAGGGATGGAGAGAAACGAAGGAGGCTGTAAGGGGAGGGGGAGACAGAGTTGTCTCTCTCTCCCTCTCTCGCTCTTTTTTCGCCACCGCTTTATTTTGTTCCATTTGCTGGTGTTTATATTCACCGTATATCTGCGCTGATCACCACCATTGCTGCACATCGAAACGTAGAGTCGTTGTCCCCCTCACCTCCCCCGTTTGCACTGTTGGGTCCAGGTAAGACATTCACTTATTCATCTCCGACAGCCAAATATGCGAACCCCTTAGTCTGAGTACGTGAGGGTGGGCGGTTTTGTGCGTTACGTTTATTTGTTTTTGGTGAATCCGATGTGCGTTAAAACCCAAGATCAAGAACAAGATCACATCCCCCTCCTCCCAAGCGTAGACTCCTTGGGAATATTCTGAATTTACAGTTGGTAGATAGTGCTGGCATTGCATATTCCTCTCAAACTGAAAGAGCTAATAAAATCGCTCAGGAATGCAATCGGTTAGTAGTTTAATCACAGTATGGTGAGAATGATGAAAAAAGAAGGTAGGCACATCTTTTTAGTGTGTTAGTGAGTTCAAGTGAAAGTGTACAATGTATGCTGTTATTTATTTGCTTCTGGCAACAAATATTACATTACATACACCAACGCCTTGATAATTTTCTTGGCACAAATCATCCCACGCTCAGCAGGAACACAGTGCTGCTCACAGGGGAAAACAATCTAGCCATAAGCGGGAGACTGATATCTCAAACATGTCCACTCATATTCCTTCCGCTAGCAAATCACTTATTAGTCACCGCTTGAAAAAGTACAACTTCACAGTTTCATTCTCATCCACCTGCGCTTTGAGCCAGAAAGAGCTCTCACACACAGATGTAATTGATGAGAACTCAAAGGTACCTTGAGGTATTTGTCCGTTAAGAGGCTCTCAGGTAAATGTTACAGGTGTCATATTACATTTCAGTGCTGTGAGATCTGTAGTCTTATGCAATACTCTTTCAGTGTCAAATACAGAAGGGTACGCAGCATGGCCCATCTGTTCAG
>NW_015505384.1:1313248-1323131 GCF_001515645.1 Sinocyclocheilus grahami
AGGGGGGGGGGGGGGGGGGTGAAATAACGTCAACCAACATGCAGGTGTAGACTAACTCAAGGTATGTTTTAGATGACAGAACACTTAATATAATATATAACAATTATTTATTATATTATATTATATTCATACCACATCCCACTGAAGCATGAAAGATCACATTAAGATGCGTAAAGAGACACCTGACTCTTTGCTAAGCTCAACCCATATATTCACTGTACTCTGATCTCTCAGTTTTCCTGCCACCGGCAAACATGGAGGGAGAATCCACTGTATCATATTAAATAAATTACCTTAGAAATTATGAAATAACATCTGTATCAACAGCGCATTTTTATCTATGAGACCTAATGATACATAATTGCCTACATTGTTTCCAAATTATTTGTATGTACAACTATTGTACATTCCATTTAAAACTATTCAAATACACAGTATTTCCTTAGACTTGCATTATACTCTTAGAAATAAGGGTTCTTTATTGCCATCTATGGTTCCATGAAGAAATGTTAACATTCATAGAACCAAAAATGACATTTTTTCAAATGGAAAAGAAAGTTTCTTAAAGTGGAAAAAATGCTCTTCATGCTAAGGTTTTTTTTTTTTAAAGAACTGTTTACTTTGGGGAACCCAAAATGGTTCTTCTGTGGGTCTTCTGAGGGGAAAAACCCCTTTTGAAATCTTTATTTATAAGAGTGTAGAAAGAGCAACTGTTCAAATTAGCGTGAGAGTGCAATCCCTTAAAAGCGGCAACAGGAGTGGAAAGTTCTGCGGCCGATTTACTGACAGTGCACACATTAAGGAACACAGACACAGTCAGATAATTTCCATAATGACCAATGTAATCTACCAAGAGGAGCACAAATTAGTGTCTGGTTTAAGATGTGATTGTTTTAAGGCAGTAAATAATGGCACAATTAGGCAAAGTAAATTCACTACCGCAAACCTTAGTACATCAAGTTGCATGATTCATTTAAATAATCTCCCATAAGTTTTGCGTCTGAAAGGGACACTGTGTCCACACAGGTGAAAAGGTGTGGACACAGTGTCCCTTTCAGATGCAAAACTTATGGGAGATTATTTAAATGAATCATGCAACTTGATGTACTAAGGTTTGCGGTAGTGAATATGGGCTAGTCTTTCACTGTGCGTCTTTAGTAAATCCTGACAATAGTTTTTTAACATCAAAAGAGGGTTTGCGTGCCTTTGTGTCAGTGGTGGGGGTCCATGTTGCCACTTGATGCCTAAAGTAAGTAAAGTTGGTGGCTATAGCATTTGTGGTGGATGAGTTTAGGTTTCCTTCTCTTGGTTAATTAATATGAATAATAGATTTTTAGATTAATTAATGCAGTTTCTCTCTGTGCCAACTTTCACACAGGATTCAGTGGCATCTCATCAGTTACACCGTCATGGACTGTGCCAAGCATCCAGTCTTTTCCCCCAACATCAGATTGACAGTTAGACCGTATTAGCCACATCAGCACTGTTTCCTTAATTGATCCTTAAGTACTTGCATCATAGACTCTTAAGTACTAAGTCATAATATACTTGCATACAATGTAGCATTTAATGCAAGTATATTATGTCATATCAGGATTACATGCATTCAATCTGTTGCTTTTCATAGCAGAAAGTGGGTCATGCATCCCAGCTCATGCCAGACCCTACTCATCTCCATATGTTCCCTCAATGCACTCAAGACTTTCCTTTTGCCAGCTCTTCCATCCCCATAGAACAGAACAGTTATTATATCCCTTTTGGCTTAATACAGTGCATTTGAGCATCAGCTTTGATGCTTGGTTATTTTCTAAAGCCTTCTTTGTTCTGAACTGCCTTCAATAATTCTTAAATGACTTCAAATGACTAAGCCCGCAACCCATCCACAATCACACCCCGCCGCAGCAAACAGCACACATCTGAATGCACTCGAGGTCCTTAGGACCGAGAATTTACAGGCAAACAAGCTGTAAATAGCTCTACCCCTTATCCGTAGGTTTCCAGAAGGATTCCTTATGTTGTGGATTATTTTCGAAACCAAAAACCAAGAAGAAACAAACACTTTTCAAACACTTTTAGAGGTTGTTGAGTTCCCTTAGTCTGTATACACACTTAATTCACTCAGTGTTCTCGATTGGAGCTTAAAATAAATGTCATAAATGAAATTCATTCCATTTCTGTAGATTCCTCCAAATATACATCCTTATTTTTGTGGTGTTCAATAGCCTGCAGTTGCCATTAACATGTCACTGATAATGTTCTCTAACTGACAGCAGACTGCTCTGCTCCATATGTGGGTCAGTGACACACGAACTGCGATACACTCTGTTGAATTACCACACTAAAGATCACATGTAATCATACGCTGCCATCAAAACTGGGGACAAACATTTTCAAATGCAATGTAGCGCAAAAACACACATTTGCTAAATTGTTTGAGGCTGACAAATTCAGCATGCAACTGATTTGCATTTTTATATCTAAAAGCACAGGGCGTTGTTTATATCAATACGTGTGTTCGTGCTGTTCCAATCAGTTCAGTGTCTTTTGCATGCATAAATAAGCAGGAGTATTGCACTGACTAGCTTTGTTATTGTCTTCATTACACACGGACAAGTAAGCAAATGCGTGGAATGCACTTCAGGGCGCTTTTCATGGCTTCATTATGGCTGTGTAATATTCAGCCGAGCTCATGTCCATTTTTAAAGCTGGCATGGGGTGTACTGTGCCTCGGTGTTTTGCTGTGGTCACTGGGCTTGTTATTTCCCCTGAGCTTTTCCTTTTATAACCACCTGAAGCTAACTCACCTCAATATCTGAATCAAAATTGAATTACACAGATACACCGACTGTTTTTTATTAAAAATCATGACTTGTAACACTGTTGGAAATCTAGTTCAGATATTTACTGTAGTCATTATGCATGCTAATTACATGGTTCACTTGAATGCTTAATTCTCATTGGACACTCATGGTATTCAGCAGTCAAATGTTTTAGCATAATGGCCCCATAACTATTCTTTCGTACAGCTGTGCTTGTTTCATGTCTTTTGTTGCATTTTGTGCTCATATATTAAAATAATTTAGTTAAAACGATATTTAATGTTTGTTTGTTTATTTATTTTAGCTTTGTAATAAGCAGGATAATATTAAGCAAATGAACAAACAAACAAACACCTTCAGGATAGAACCCCTCTTCTTCATATTAAGGGTTTATAATGATCCGCTAAATGTACATTATAATTTGCCAGTGTTAATTTAATTTATGTACTATTTTAGTATGTATTAATATGTTGAATTAGCTGTGCTCATATATTAAAATAATTTAGTTAAAACGATATTTAATGTTTGTTTGTTTATTTATTTTAGCTTTGTAATAAGCAGGATAATATTAAGCAAATGAACAAACAAACTTTCAGGATAGAACCCCTCTTCTTCACATTAAGGGTTTATAATGATCCGCTAAATGTACATTATAATTTGCCAGTGTTAATTTAATTTATGTACTATTTTAGTATGTATTAATATGTTGAATTAGCTTTTATTTTTATGTTTTCAGTTTTCATTTTAATTTTAGTTTAGGTTGTTGTAATTTGGTTATGTGCTTTTATGTCAATTATGTGTATATTTATATAAAAAATATTATTTATTTATTTATTTTTCTTTCTTTCTGTTTTTGGAATTTTAGTTAGTTGCCAAAGCAACATTTATAGTTTTTTTTTTTTTTTTAAGTTTAAGTTTTTCCATCTAAGATCTATATTTTACTATACTGAATTTCAGCTTCATTGCATTTATTTATTCTTTTTTTTTTTTATAGTTTTAGTTTTAGTTAACAATGAAAGCACTGCCCTGAACATATCAAAAGCAGATTCAGGAAAATCAATCAATCAATCAATCAATCCAATTTTACCATATTTTCTGGGGGGAAAAATTGCATTTAAAGTCCCCCTGTGGTGAAAATCAAGTTGTTTGGAATTTTAGTTAGTTGCCAAAGCAACATTTATAGTTTTTTTTCCCACATTTATAGTTTAAAGTTTTTCCATCTAAGATCTATATTTTACTATACTGAATTTCAGCTTCATTTATTTATTCTTTTTTTTTTTATAGTTTTAGTTTTAGTTAACAATGAAAGCACTGCCCTGAACATATCAAAAGCAGATTCAGGAAAATCAATCAATCAATCAATCCAATTTTACCATATTTTCTGGGGGGAAAAATTGCATTTAAAGTCCCCCTGTGGTGAAAATCAAGTTGTTTATGTTGATTATTTGTCTATGTGTTGTTTTTAATATGCTTTTAGACAAACCATGTGCCAATCCATTTATCAACACCATTGCTGAGTATTTTCTCTTTAAAACTGTAGTTTCCCAAAGGCAGTCACAGAAACCCAGTTTGAAACAGCCTTTGATTTGCTACGTCACAAAAATCAATAACCAATCGCGTCAAGGGATCCTATCCTTACCATATCATTAACTGTGCTGCAAAGGGTCTAGTGAGAAGGCAGCCAGGTTAATCCGGTAACAGTTATACTTTTTTCTGTAGATGTTTCGCCCAACTGTTAATATTTCCCCCTATTTTCATGATGTTTAATAACTTGAATAATTACCCAGCCTTTGATTTGCTACGTCACAAAAATCAATAACCAATCGCGTCAAGGGATCCTATCCTTACCATATCATTAACTGTGCTGCAAAGGGTCTAGTGAGAAGGTAACAGTTATACTTTTTTCTGTAGATGTTTCGCCCAACTGTTAATATTTCCCCCTATTTTCACGATGTTTAATAACTTGAATAATTACCCGCGGCAGCAGTGTAAAAGTAGCCCCGTATGATCGCGGGCGCGATTTGGAATCACAAACTTGGTTGCATTTGAGTCTTCAAGGCATTTTAAGGACGCAACATCGCCAAGTAAGTAAATTTATCGAATGTTACAGTATCCACTGTAGTTGTCCGCTAGTAAAAACAGTTTTATCAGACATTATCCGTGTACGAACCAGCGCAAACAGATAATGTTACCTCACGAAGTTAGCCATCAGTCTCCTTGCTTACGTTGAGCATACCAGCTTATTTCTGGTTCAAACACATATGGCTTAATTAAACCAATATTTCCACTTGCCATTGCCATTGTATCGCGTTTACTACAGTTCAGTACAGTTCAGGAGGCGCTGGCTCATGGCTTGCTGCTGTGTGACTGAGTGGAGGCGGGGCTAATTTGCATATTCATAGAACCGCGTATAGTAAATGAGGCAAGGGTGTAGAGTTGCATTCAAGCTATTTTAATGCATGAGAAAATTATTTTCACAAGAAAAACAATTTAAATATGTCATTTTTATGATCAAAGATGAGTTTTAAAGGACACAATTTTTGACTGCAGGGGGACTTTAATTTAAAACTATTCAAATACACATTACTTCCCTAGACTTCTTTCCGGTTTCTAGTATGTCTCAGAAGGTTAAAAAGAGGCAACTATTGATTAAACTAAAAGAAGAGAAGCTACATTTGACAGCAATTACAGCTGATAACAAATGATTGCTGTGTGACTGAGTGGAGGCGGGGCTAATTTGCATATTCATAGAACCGCGTATAGTAAATGAGGCAAGGGTGTAGAGTTGCATTCAAGCTATTTTAATGCATGAGAAAATTATTTTCACAAGAAAAACAATTTAAATATGTAATTTTTATGATCAAAGATGAGTTTTAAAGGACACAATTTTTGACTGCAGGGGGACTTTAATTTAAAACTATTCAAATACACATTACTTCCCTAGACTTCTTTCCGGTTTCTAGTATGTCTCGGAAGGTTAAAAAGAGGCAACTATTGATTAAACTAAAAAAAGAGAAGCTACATTTGACAGCAATTACAGCTGATAACAAATGATAGCCTTCACTTTGTATTTGAGCACTGATGGCCATTTTGGGGTTTATTTTGGTTTATAATGACCTGCTGATTGTAAATGGTCCCTTACATACCAAAAGCAGATGCAGCAGAAAGTCAAGAAATAGTGCTCTGGTACAGCTGACTATAAACTCATTCACAGTTGACTCCCAGAAATGTTGTTTATATAAATAGATAAGTTGATACAGCTCAACACATCATGCCTGCATAAACACAATTTGGTTTTCTCCAGAATAGCTCTCTGCAGAGGCTGCTTGGCGTTCCTTTGCAAGCTTTATGATCCAGTACGAGGCATTAGGGCCTAAGATCTGAGCAGTGTTTCCTATGAGGATCCTTTGGCTATGCTGTGCAATCTGCCGCTCACCACTGACAGCAGTCCATACACACACCAGAATCATTACCCATTCCCACTGAAGCCGAGCTCCGCTCTCTTTGTGTTTGTGTGTTTACAGTAAACGGCCGGATAAAAGACGGGCTGAAGTGAGTTGGTCAGACAGGCCTTGCCAAAGCCACAGGCTGTTCTGCTGCTTTGCTGCCGCTGTGGTGTTTTGATGTGCGCTGCTGTGCAGATGCAGTTTTTGGGCGATCACCAACAAGCTACCATACAGGAGGAGACTCTGGTAAAGTAAGGGATATCTTTCAAGGTTAGTGTCAAATCCCAAGGGCACCATGATGCAGCTGTTGCTTTATAGCACAATGTCAGATTGTCGGGCCGTGTGGCATCTGTCCCTGCTTGCTCCGCCAAAAACTGTTCAACAGAAAAGAGGATGCCCTTGTAAAGAAAGTGTGAATGTGAATTTGTACTGTACTTCAAATTTTAAAAGTATATATACAGTGTATATATATATATATATAAATTGTGTTTGCATATATTATAATTTTAATGAAATAAAGACTACTTAGAGTACTTATAGAGTACTTACTTAAAGTGCAATTTGTAATAATGTCAAATAAAAGTTTTATTCTAAAGTACATTTTAAATATAAAACAAAATGATTATAAAACAATAAGAAATTACTTCACTTGTAATTTTGATGTGTTGACTAACATACCAAAGCACATATACAGTGTGATTATAATTTTAATTGTAGTGTGGTGTTCAATATTACATTTAAAGATAAAATATTTTAAATGTACTAAAAAGCAACTTCGTCCTTACAAATGTGTAATTACACATATATTTAAATACATGCCATACAAGTTTCAGTAAATTTGCCATAAATGTTTGTCAGTACCTTCGGCAGATTTAATGCAATTTATTTAATTATGAAATTCCAAAAAAGGAGGTACATAAGTCCTATTAAATGATAATTCAGCAATCAAGTCATGTGTTTTTCTCTATTATCTGTTTAAAAACAGAACTAGCAATGCCAGATTCATAAATGAATCACTCTTTTGATCTAAAAGTCTGAAATTGTTCCAGATTTAGTTTACACTCTCATAAAGGGCACAAAATCTGTCACTGGGCTGGTACCCTTTCAGAAGGTACTAATATGAACACTTTATGCACTACTAATATGTATATTTAAGGTACTAATATGCAGCTTTTAGGAGTAAATAAGGTGCAAAGATGGACCTTTTGAAAGTGTACCGCACCAGTGACAGCTTTTTTATCTTCTTTTCTGAGCGTGTAGGACAGTTCACTTACACACTTGATTGTTTATAGCAGTTTCTCACACTGAAAGAGTAATGGGATATTTTATAAAGACAGAAAGCTAAAAGAGTGTTGGATGAGATGGATATTTACCTACAATCCATCGTAGAAAACAAAACTTGCAAATCATTCGCCAACAACGAAGCAGCTCTTTATTGCACATGCAGCTTTTGAACGACTCTGTTCTGACAATTATTTCCAAAACAGTATTTGAAAAAAAAAATTTGTTTAAAAATATGGGCACACTTTTTCTGTGCCCCAGTATTGATGAAAGGCTAGAAATGCCCCTGATTATGTCTGTAATAAGTACTTTTTTTTAAAGTATGCTAAAGTGTACTTATTTTTCACAAGGGTGTGCATGTTCCAACTTAAGCCCTTTAAATACAAGGACAGTCAAATTCTTCCTTACCCTAGAAAACAACTGGACTGCCTCATTTTCATCCAACTCAGCACACTACTATTCTTATGAGTGTTTTATATTCACCGTCAGATCAGTTTGAATGCCCACGTTTGCAGATGGAAATGCATGACCAAGCCCTCAGACGACCTCGCACCATGTTGATCGGCTTACACAACAAGTCCATAATGAGACGAAGGTATTATTCAGTTGTCTAGCCTAACAGATACTGGCTGCTTCCGATGCGCGCCGTGTTATTCTGTTCTACCGGTGGCCTGCAGCGCACGAATAAACACTACACCAGACTGATGGAAAGACGCCAAAACTATATGAACAACATGTACAAACAGGGACAGAGAGCAAAGTCAATAAATCTGAAAGCCTTCAGAGCTTCCTGTGAACAGACAATGAAAGGCCACATTCGACACCTGTTCGCTTTGAAAATGTCACTTTTCTTTCACACTTTGAGTATTTTTACAAGCCTTGCAATACAAGAGATTGGGATAGTTACCTAACATGTGAAAAAGAGAAAGAGTGATGCTGTAATTGAAGTGCAGGGCCTATGAGGGTCTATATCGCTGGTTGTTTATGTGTTGATCTGCCCGGAGGTGGTTGACGATCAAACCGAACTCAAAAGCAGTACTTTCTGCTTGATCTTACCACACAGTGCATGAAGCCCAGTGCTACTGGAGCAGAATGAATGGTGCTGCAGGGCCAAACGGCCTCCCTGCTCTCCATCAACGGAAAGAAGGACAAAACGTTTTCTGCAACATGAGTTCTGCTTGCACAAGCAACGCATAAGTCACCCGTAACGACTCTGCATATAAACACATACTGACACCCACAGAAACACACATGTTGTTAACTTACAGTAAGACATGTAAGTTATACATAGCAAGTTCAATTACTGTCTGAGTGATGTATTACTACATAACGTATTCAAGACATTTGTTTATTATTGTTGTTTAAAAATTTTACTAGAGGCTACAGCACATGGGATGACAGACTGTATTTTTCATATTCAAGCATTTTTCTTCTTTGTTTCAGTAAGAAAATCCTGCTCCAGTGTGCCACAAGTCATGGGGGAAGACAGGGCTTTGGAAGGAGAAAGAAAACCTTTGTTATTTTCTGTCCATGGAGAAGTATGTGAAGGCATAAATTCATAATGCCTCTCCAAGAAACGTATATGTTGTTGGGAAAGCTATTTTAAAAAACTAGCTTGCCAAGGTAAGACACATTTAAACTAGTTAAACTCTATAAGATAGCAAGCAATAAGCAGATATTGACTGAAGCTACTTAAAAGTGTAGTAAAACCCCAAAAAACTGAAAATTCTGTCATTATTTACTCACCCTCATGTCATTCAAAACGTGTATTTCTTTCCTTCTTCTGTGGGACACAATGTTTTGATGATCAGTATGAACCAAAGAGTTTTGGTAACCATTGACTTCCATTATATGGACAAAAAAACACAGACATTTCTCAAAATATCTTCTTCTTTTGTGTACAGCTAATTATTCAGATAATCAGGTTTTTGATTTTATGCACAATGAGAGTAAACATATCAAACATATACACTACTGATTAAAAGTTTGGGGGTCGGTAAGATTATTATTAGTAGTGTAGTATCTTATGTCTTTAATGTTTTTATTCTCACCAAAGCTGAATTTGTTTGATGGAAAATACAGCAAAACAGTAATATTGAGCAATATTATCACAATTTAAAACAATATATAACACATAGTTTTCTATTTTAATACAATTAAAAATGTAATTTATTCCTGTGCATAATAATATGTAAGCTGTATATACAGGAATAATTAAGCCACTATATATGCAATAATTATACTGATTTGCTGCTCAATAAACATTTCTTATTATTATCAGGTTGAAAACAGTTGAGCTGCTTAATATTTTTATAAAAAAAGCATGATCTTTTTTTT
>NW_015505384.1:1323141-1327731 GCF_001515645.1 Sinocyclocheilus grahami
TTTTTTTTCAGGAGTTCAAACAGCATTTATTTAAATCAGTATATGCCTTTACTGTCACTTTTCATCAATTGAATGCATCTTTGCTGAATAAAGGTATTAATTAAAATAACACAAATGAAAACATTTGACTGACTCCATACTTTTGAATGGTAGTATACATTTGAAAAAAATATAAGTAAAACTGTAACTAAACAGCAGCATTTACCTAAATATTCCATTTAAAAAAAGGTTACACAGTGCCACAATTTATTTTATTTTTTATTTATTTTTTGCTGTTCATTTACACATTTGTCCATTGTCACTGTGGAATAGGTAAATACGATATGTGCCTGAACATTCCCTATGCTGGTGTATTTTTCCATAACACCAAGTCCCTCTCTTAAAGGATTTTAAAGATGTCGTGCAATTTTCAATAATGTTCCGCAGGTCCAATAACTCCAGGCCCACAGGGGCCACTGAATCAGCATTTCAAAGAGAAACTCTTTTCCACAAAGACCTTTGAATTGAAATAGAAAAGTTTCTCCTTCCCGGCCCTTATGGGCTCAACTCTGATTGACCCCTCTCAATCTGTGCCTCTCTGTTGTAAAGAACAAGTATAAAATAAGTCAGAGTTAATAGAGTTTAAGACTAAAAGCCAAACCGCATTGGAAGGAAGGAGATGGAAAGAGTCAAGGGAGGGAGAGCGACTGAGGCCGAGAGAGATTGAGCAAAGAGAGGAGAGAGAGAGATCCCTAAGGGACAGGGATTGGGTCTGGGCTGCCTCAGGAGATTCTCTCCTCTAATTGGCCGAATGCCTCTGTTTGGCATTCCCACAATGCCTTGTGTTTCAGTGACATTCTCTAAACTCTCAGTGGACTCTTCAAGGTTACCGTCGCTCTTCAGTGTTATCGCTGCACTCTAAGCCACTGTAGCAAATCTGCTTTTAGCGTAGCCATGATGGACTACTGAGAATAGCTGAATATTCAGAACCAGAATGGGTGATCATTCGCCTCAAACGACACAGATACAGCTTTTCATCAACTTTTGTGTTATATTTCACTCAGCACCACAATAAAACAGGCATTGGGTGACTATAAAATCGGATTAGAGTAAAATATTGATGGTGAGCAATAACTAGATTTTCTTATGTATACGTTTGGTTTTTACAGTAGTCAGCGTCATGCTGCAACTGAATTCTATCTGCATTAATCTTGCCGTCTTCCTCTCAAACAGATTGTTGTATGTATCAAATACAGAGGATGTAATGAAAAGCATGCCCTTGAATCCTAAAGCCGCCGAGGCGTCTTTTCACTTCCATTCCTGCACAGAGATCTGCCGTTTTGCTTTCCTTCCAGCATTGCCAAAGCTAACCGAATAACATCTTGTGTGAATCAAATAAAGAAATCATCTCTACTTTCATTTTGCCCATGTCTTTTCTTCTCGAAGCCACAGGTATTAACCAAGTGAAGATATTTCGTGATATTAAAATGGCAGCTGAAAGAACATAGTTGTATCCGCAATTGCATTACTGTTGTAGCGAGATATTTGCTGCCGTGTTTGCATATGTAATCTGAAATAGATTGATAAGAAGCAGAGGTGTGTACGAACTAATAAACCAAACCCCTTGACCCAAATCTACGCTTTGATCCCATGGTGATGGGAAAATATGCATAAATCCCGCTTCATATCCAGAAGGAGTACGCCGTTAACTCTAAAAGTCCTTCGAGTTAGATATACTGAAGAATAACAGTATTAACACATTTATGAATGCCTACAGAATGAACAAAGTTTGCATTACCTGTGCGATAGCAGTTTTCCATAACAATATTTAGCCAGGAGGCATCTTCCTTTCTCAAATGTAAGCTTTCGGTCAGCATTATTATCAATTATGCAGTAGTATTCGCCTTCTGCTGGAAATTCATTAGAAGATCAATAGAAATCACGTATGTCCAGCAGCAAAATCATTGTATATGAGCTAGAAATCCTTAAGCAGCTCAAGAGGGGGAAAAAACAAAATTTCAAAGGAGTATTGATTTAACAACTACCTTGGATTTCAGCCAATAGAGTGTTGTGTTCTACACTTTCAGTAGATTACAGCAGTATGGGCTCATACAGTCTCTGTGCACATGGCATAGGACCGTGGATGTTTATCGTGAATGTAGGCAGTTACTATGAAAGAGTACAAGGGAATCATGTATACTGTACTTGTTTTATATAGAGATTATATAATATAGGAATTGCTTTTGGAACAAAATGTGCTTACAACAAATAAACATATATGTAGCTATAATGGCAGCCAACAACATATTATCATATAATAAAACCAACAACAGTTATCTTCAGAATGACATTAGTTATGTTGTATATCATTATTTTGAATAATAGGAGAAAATTGGAGACTGTGCTCTCATAGAAAGAGTATTTTTCTATAAATGTCAAGTTGGGGAAAGTTGTCACATGCTTTAAATATTACAACTATATTAATGATTTATTATAAACATACTAACTAACTTTGAGAAAATTGGGGTAATGTTTTTGTCTCATAAGTCTCTTATGCTCACCAAAGCTGAATTTATTTGATAAATAAATACAGTAATAGTGTTGTTAAAATATTATTATCATTTAAAACCACTGTTTTAATATATTTTATAATATATTTTAAAATGCTGTTTATTTCTGTGACAGTAAAGTTGCATTTTCAGTAGCCGTTAATCCAGTCTTCAGTGTCACATGATCCTTCAGAAAGCATGCTAATTTGATCAATTTAATGTGTCCTTTCTGAATAAAATAAAAATACTGACCCCAAACTTTTGAACGCCTATTTAATAACATGCTTCTTGAATCGTTTTATTTTTACAATAGGTCACTTGCTGAAAAGCTTATTATAGTATGCTCTTTAAGGCGCTTTTACCCACTGTGACATGTGCTATTGAGCTATGGTATCACAGAAGGTCAATGTGTGTTAAATGAACTGTAACACTGTTCTGGGCAATCATGGTAGGAAATGGTCAATAGATTTTTTTTTTTTATATATATATACTTGCCAGAAATTGATTTTCAAAAATAAACCTGCCCTGAGAAATGCTCACTGGAGTTCTAGTTAACCCAAAAATCAAAATGTTCTCACCCTCAGCCCATCCAAGATGTAGATGTGTTTGTTTTTAATTTGGAATAGATTTGGAGAAATGTAGCATTTCAAAATTTGCTCACCAGTGGATTGTCTGCAGTGAATAGATGCCGTCAGAATGAGAGTCCAAACAGCTGATATAAACATCACAATAATCCACAAGTAAAACACAGCACTCCAGTCCATCAATTAACATCTTATGAAGCGAAAAGAGTGTGTGTTTATAAGAAACAAATCCATCATTAAAGCATTTTAACTTTAAACCATCATATCTGGCCAAAAATACAGGTCCATAATCTATAATATAGAAACAAACTAATCTACATCTTGGATGGTCTGAGGGTGAGTGGATTTTTGGGTGAACTATTCCTATGGAAGACTAAAGAAAAAACCCACACATCCAATGAAAAGCACTCTTGTCAGAATCTTTGCCACTGCCCTTAAGAATTAAGGACTATTGTCCTTCAGATTTATGGTTAATTTGACTAAAGTGTCTTATTAAAGTGAATATATTTCCTTAAATAATGGAAATTTGCTTCCATTAACAGTGAACTGCATGAAACCTAATGCTGGTTTATTCTGCGGTCCTCCCTAAAGGGTTGCACTTGAAATAAATAATTTTTTGCTTCACCATTATAAATGTTAACTTAAAAAAAAAATTTATGCACATTTCTACACATGAGAAATCTTTATTAGAAACACTGAGACACATCTCTGTTTTCTGTGCTTGGAGATTTCACATTGAGAATCACTATAACTAACAAATTATCGAAACAAATAACCAGCAACCACCAGCTAAACACGCATCTCTCTCTCTTTTAACAGCAGAACTAAACACGAAAGACCCTACTGTCTCATTAGTTTACCCATGAATATACTGACATTTGAAAATCCCACATGTGCGTTGGGTTATATATTTAGCCTGGACTTTTATATCATCCAAATGTAGACGTCATACAGGAGGCGTGCTTTGACATTTGAAAATTGACAAATTGAAATATCTGCTCTGTAGATACATTGTTATTTATTTTACAGCTTCCCTGAGGATATTCAGTACATCTTTAATGTCACAGATTAAAGATTAAAAGCAACACTTTAGAAGCAAGAGCTTTTCATCATAGTGTGAATCTCAACTAATACTGGGCTCAAATACAACCAGACCACTTCCATGTAATTCAATATGAGCCGTATTACGCATAATCTGCAATCTTCCATGCTAACCTGCTTTCAGCAGATAATATTAGCATTGACCAGTTTCCTTTCACATTCCAGAAGATATTATTACTGACCAAAGGCTGATTGGTGGCGGGAGAGGAAGTACTGGTAATGTTTGTTAACATAAAAATAAACAGATTAGAGATTTACTAAATAGCAGTGCCTCTTGGGATGTTAATACGCTTATCTGGCGGCGACAACAAACTAGCATTTAAACCGTCAACAGTCTTAGCATTTCACGATAGGCTGATCAAGAACACTGCCGTTTA
>NW_015505384.1:1327741-1336546 GCF_001515645.1 Sinocyclocheilus grahami
CTTCAAATTTTAAAAGTATATATACAGTGTATATATATATATATAAATTGTGTTTGCATATATTATAATTTTAATGAAATAAAGACTACTTAGAGTACTTATAGAGTACTTACTTAAAGTGCAATTTGTAATAATGTCAAATAAAAGGTTTTATTCTAAAGTACATTTTAAATCACTAATAAACCAAACCCCTTGACCCAAATCTACGCTTTGATCCCATGGTGATGGGAAAATATGCATAAATCCCGCTTCATATCCAGAACCTCATGCGGCAATTGAGATTTTCAGGAAGCTCAATCTATATGACGAGAATAACAGTATTAACACAATTATGAATGCCTACAGAATGAACAAAGTTTGCATTACCTGTGCGATAGCAGTTTTCCATAACAATATTTAGTCAGGAGGCATCTTCCTTTCTCAAATGTAAGCTTTCGGTCAGCATTATTATCAATTATGCAGTAGTATTCGCCTTCTGCTGGAAATTCATTAGAAGATCAATAGAAATCACGTATGTCCAGCAGCAAAATCATTGTATATGAGCTAGAAATCCTTAAGCAGCTCAAGAGGGGGAAAAAACTAAATTTCAAAGGAGTTTTGATTTAACAACTACCTTGGATTTCAGCCAATAGAGTGTTGCGTTCTACACTTTCAGTAGATTACAGCAGTATGGGCTCATACAGTCTCTGTGCACATGGCATAGGACCGTGGATGTTTATCGTGAATGTAGGCAGTTACTATGAAAGATTTGATGAAATATGTTTTATATAGAGATTATATAATATAGGAATTGCTTTTGGAACAAAATGTGCTTACAACAAATAAACATATATGTAGCTATAATGGCAGCCAACAACATATTATCATATAATAAAACCAACAACAGTTATCTTCAGAATGACATTAGTTATGTTGTATATCATTATTTTGAATAATAGGAGAAAATAGAAAGAGTATTTTTCTATAAATGTCAAGTTGGGGAAAGTTGTCACATGCTTTAAATATTACAACTATATTAATGATTTATTATAAACATACTAACTAACTTTGAGAAAATTGGGGTAATGTTTTTGTCTCATAAGTCTCTTATGCTCACCAAAGCTGAATTTATTTGATAAATAAATACAGTAATAGTGTTGTTAAAATATTATTATCATTTAAAACCACTGTTTTAATATATTTTATAATATATTTTAAAATGCTGTTTATTTCTGTGACAGTAAAGTTGCATTTTCAGTAGCCGTTAATCCAGTCTTCAGTGTCACATGATCCTTCAGAAAGCATGCTAATTTGATCAATTTAATGTGTCCTTTCTGAATAAAATAAAAATACTGACCCCAAACTTTTGAACGCCTATTTAATAACATGCTTCTTGAATCGTTTTATTTTTACAATAGGTCACTTGCTGAAAAGCTTATTATAGTATGCTCTTTAAGGCACTTTTACCCACTGTGACATGTGCTATTGAGCTATGGTATCACAGAAGGTCAATGTGTGTTAAATGAACTGTAACACTGTTCTGGGCAATCATGGTAGGAAATGGTCAATAGATTTTTTTTTTTTATATACTTGCCAGAAATTGATTTTCAAAAATAAACCTGCCCTGAGAAATGCTCACTGGAGTACAGTCTCCATTGCGTGGTATAAATATAACTATGACTTTTTTTTCCAGAATTTATTTTCATTGGTTAAGCCTGCAGGGATGATTAAAAATGCAGGAATACAAATACATTTAGCATATGAATGGTTTCAATTTTGTGCATGTTTCATTAATGAAGCTCAGTGACTGTTTCCAAACAGGTTTTCCATTGTTTTATCCAAAAGTCATATCACTGGATGCAATTGTGTTATTTCAAACCAACGAAATAAATCAAATGATTTTGGAAAATCTAATTTACTGGCGACTTATTCCTAGTTGTCTGCACATTAAACTAGACAAAATTACACACATCAGCTAAAGGAATAGTTAACCCAAAAATCAAAATGTTCTCACCCTCAGCCCATCCAAGATGTAGATGTGTTTGTTTTTAATTTGGAATAGATTTGGAGAAATGTAGCATTTCAAAATTTGCTCACCAGTGGATTGTCTGCAGTGAATAGATGCCGTCAGAATGAGAGTCCAAACAGCTGATATAAACATCACAATAATCCACAAGTAAAACACAGCACTCCAGTCCATCAATTAACATCTTATGAAGCGAAAAGAGTGTGTGTTTATAAGAAACAAATCCATCATTAAAGCATTTTAACTTTAAACCATCATATCTGGCCAAAAATACAGGTCCATAATCTATAATATAGAAACAAACTAATCTACATCTTGGATGGTCTGAGGGTGAGTGGATTTTTGGGTGAACTATTCCTATGGAAGACTAAAGAAAAAACCCACACATCCAATGAAAAGCACTCTTGTCAGAATCTTTGCCACTGCCCTTAAGAATTAAGGACTATTGTCCTTCAGATTTATGGTTAATTTGACTAAAGTGTCTTATTAAAGTGAATATATTTCCTTAAATAATGGAAATTTGCTTCCATTAACAGTGAACTGCATGAAACCTAATGCTGGTTTATTCTGCGGTCCTCCCTAAAGGGTTGCACTAGAAATAAATAATTTTTTGCTTCACCATTATAAATGTTAACTTAAAAAAAAAATTAATGCACATTTCTACACATGAGAAATCTTTATTAGAAACACTGAGACACATCTCTGTTTTCTGTGCTTGGAGATTTCACATTGAGAATCACTATAACTAACAAATTATCGAAACAAATAACCAGCAAGCACCAGCTAAACACGCATCTCTCTCTCTTTTAACAGCAGAACTAAACACGAAAGACCCTACTGTCTCATTAGTTTACCCATGAATATACTGACATTTGAAAATCCCACATGTGCGTTGGGTTATATATTTAGCCTGGACTTTTATATCATCCAAATGTAGACGTCATACAGGAGGCGTGCTTTGACATTTGAAAATTGACAAATTGAAATATCTGCTCTGTAGATACATTGTTATTTATTTTACAGCTTCCCTGAGGATATTCAGTACATCTTTAATGTCACAGATTAAAGATTAAAAGCAACACTTTAGAAGCAAGAGCTTTTCATCATAGTGTGAATCTCAACTAATACTGGGCTCAAATACAACCAGACCACTTCCATGTAATTCAATATGAGCCGTATTACGCATAATCTGCAATCTTCCATGCTAACCTGCTTTCAGCAGATAATATTAGCATTGACCAGTTTCCTTTCACATTCCAGAAGATATTATTACTGACCACAGGCTGATTGGTGGCGGGAGAGGAAGTACTGGTAATGTTTGTTAACATAAATATAAACAGATTAGAGATTTACTAAATAGCAGTGCCTCTTGGGATGTTAATACGCTTATCTGGCGGCGACAACAAACTAGCATTTAAACCGTCAAAAGTCTTAGCATTTCACGATAGGCTGATCAAGAACACTGCCGTTTATCTCTCTCAGACCAGCCAACAATGAGCCAAATATAATCTAAAAACAATTTAGTCATGTTAAACATGAAACAATATTCACAGCCAAACTGCTGTAATGTGACACGTGACATTCAAGAAACTGAATATACAATGAATAAAAAAAGAGGATATATTTATCTGAATATAAGATTGCTGAAATGTCGAAAAAGCTATTTGTCTATTGGCTAACATTATCCAATAACGTTTCAGGCCTAGATGACATCACCCAAAAATAAAAGTTATTTTAAGGTGGAGCAAGAAAATGAATGAATAAATGAATGAAAGAATCCCCCCGACACTGAAGACTGGAGTAATGATGCTAAAAATTCAGCTTTGCATTAAAGGAATAAATCTGATTTTAACATACTGTATGTTCAAAAAGAAAACCATTATATTAAATTATAAAAATATTTCACAATATTACTATTTTTGATCCCCCTTTATATTAAGTGGCCCTAATACCTGTGTACTTGCATAGTGACTAGATGTGTACATAGTATGTAACCACAGTGTAAGTACACATTGGTACATAGTATCTACAGCTCTAATGTTTGTGTAACTACACACATGTAACAACCCACTGAATGGTTTGTGTAAGTACAAATGTGTAACAGGACATTGGTAACAACACTTTTTTTCACTTCACTAAGTACTCGTGTAACAGGAGTTGGTGCCCCACTGTAATACCAGTGTACTTACATGGTAACTCCTCAGGAACTGTTCACTTAATATAAAGTGTAACATTCTGGACACCAACCACAAGCCTAACTTACTGGCTGCTGCTCTTTAACATCAGTCATTACATGGTAAATCTAATATAAAGTGTAACACTTTCTTTACTAAAAAGTGCTGTTAGTACTGTTACACATTTGTGCTTTCATTACCAAAAAGTGTTGTTACCAATGTCCTGTTACACATTTGTACTTACACATACCATTCAGTGGGTTGTTACATGTGTGTAGTTACACAAACATTAGAGCTGTAGATACTATGTATACTTACACTGTGGTTACATACTATGTACACATCTAGTTACTATGTAAGTACACAGGTATTAGGGCCACTTAATATAAAGTGGGACCCTATTTTTACTGTTTTCATATCAAACAAATGCAGCCTTGGTGAGCAAAAGAAACGTCTTTCAAATACATTATATTATATGACATATATTACATTATTTCTGATGTAACATCTATAATATTTCATACATATTACATTATTTTTGATGTTTACTTTTAACTGAGTATATGGACAAAAAAAAATTATAAAAAGTTGACATTAAGGTGTGTACAAGTTCCTGATGTGAATGTGTTGGCCCTTTACATGACCCCACACAACGTGTAACAAATCAAATATGCTGGCCTTGAGTCACAAAGTAATTAGGTAGCAAACTAAATGGTGTTACTCTTGGAGACGCTCATGATTCCAATCATTAAAAAAAAGTATCTGCTAACAAGCAGGTACTGCATGGCAGCCAATGCACAGCATTTTTCCAGCCAGCTTTATTACTTAATTACACCTCCTCACAGGGTCATTACCACGGCAACAGGTATCAGGTGGACTCTGGGGCCCGTTGTCATCTTGAGTGTTAGGGACAGGCATCACGGGGAATCACATACAGAGAGTCTTGCGCCTCCCTCTATGTGTGTGAAGCAGTCGGAACTAATTAGCACTGTTTGTTTCTGGCTGTATGTGGAAGGCTGGGCTTTACTCATCCTAAAACTCAGCCCTTCTTTCCTACATGCTGCCTTCATCCCCTCACCTGCCAGTAATGCCTCATTAATGCATTGTGGGTGATAATGTGCTATATGGGTAAAAACAAGTGATAGTTAATGTGAGCAGCAGTAGAAGTGATGAACTGAGATAAATTTGTGAGCTATCTAAACAATAATGTAGGGGAGACCAGGGATGTAAGATGCTTTGCTTTAACAACACTTTTTAAGCATCTCAAATTATGATATAATGTTTGCAAGATTGTCTGCTACCAATTAGTTGTTGTGAAATCTATATCTAATATAACATGCATTTATTTTAAAACAAATTGTTTTAAAACAAATATAATTTATATGAATTGATTGTTTTTAATCCAACCCCCCAAAACTCCCCATTTAATTTTAAGAACTTTAATTCTGGCTACCAATTAGTTGTTGTGAAATCTATATCTAATATAACATGCATTTATTTTAAAACAAATTGTTTTAAAAAAAAATATAATTTATATGAATTGATTGTTTTTAATCCAACCCCCCAAAACTCCCCATTTAATTTTAAGAACTTTAATTCTGGTAAAAAAATAAAAAAATAATAATAATAATCTCAAAACAGAAAACAAGTCAGCAAAAACAATAAAAATAAATAAATAATAATAATAATATTAATAATAATAATTATAATTATAAATAATAAATTAAATTAAATTAAATTAAATTAAATAAATAAATAAAATCCTATCTGTTTAGTAATTTCCTTAGGAAAAGGTGACAGTTTTGAATAAATGTTATGTATCAAATAAAACTACAACACCATTTTCATTTACATTCCATTAAACTGATTGAAAATCAAATTATAACCCAGGAGAAAATGTACCTTATTTTTCCCCTATATATATATATATATATATATATATATATATACATTTGTACACAAAATACATCTATTCTAAATTTCATCCCTGTTTTAAAGGATTAAATTGGATTACAATATAGTTAAACCTTGTGTGTCTGGTTGCTTTTATAAAATTCTTTTTACAATAAAAAATAATAACAAAACAAAAGAGCAAAGTAAAATCAATAAATCATCATTTTAAAATAAAGTGTAATCCATTTGTTTGTTTTGTTTTGTTCGAATACATATAAAACCAATGCTTTTTTTGTTTTTTTTATATATAAAAGTATTGCTTAAAAAAAACATACTCCTTTTTATATGTAATTGAACATCTAAAAATGGATTGCAGTTCTGGATGATTTTGTTATATGTTAAATAGAACCTGCTTTTATGAAAAGGATAAAAAACATTATTAAATTAAATTAAATTAAATTAAATTAAATTAAATTAAATTAAATTAAATTAAATTAAATTAAATTAAATTAAATTAAATTAAATTAAATTAAATTAAATTAAATTAAATTAAATTAAATTAAATTAAATTAAATATATTTTATAATACCACATTTGAGTGTTCAAACACATAAAGCAGTATGTTTGAAAAGTAAGTCCAATCAGTACTGTAATTAGGATTCCTCCAGCCATTACAGCTCACCTCTTGCCACCGCCAGGTTTGTTTCAAAGACCCTCCCATATACAGCATTATCTTTGATTCATTTCTGTTTATCAGCGGGGACGAGCTTGTTAAAGACAGTGAAGATCTCCTGTGTGGTCTGAGATTAAAGGGTGCAAGCGTGTGTCTGGAATAAGCGAGTGAAGCGCACAGACACACATGGAGAACACAAACTCATCTCTATTTCCTAAACACAGACACAGATCAAACCAGCTCCATCACACCCGGTTTGATGTTCATTATCAGCCCTTAGTATAATCATACCACCTAGCTGGATACAAGCTTCATCCACAGCATGAGAGAATCCAGACGCGAGCGCACACATGCACAAAGAAACCAGACGCTGAATGGATAAGCATGGAGACTTGAACACACACGACTGGCTTGCTCAAACACACCGGAAATCGATACCAGACCAAATATTGGACGAGCCACCTGAAAGAAGACTTAAATTTGCACGTGCACACTCACATTTATTACGCACCAGTTTGCAATAAAATAAATAAGGACACCCTTTCAGCTGAATTGCTCCCCCACATGTAAGATCCTGACAGATTTGAGTGGGATCCTGCTTTCTGTGTAATAGCACTTGAAAAGGTCAAAGCTGCTGTATAGTCCAGCAACCTCATTCTGCTTTGGCCTTTGCCATGACCAGCTTTAGCATAATACCGGCAGACACATTTGCTACCTGACTCGAGCAGACAAGTACAAATACAGACACATGTGCAGGCCTCACGCAGAGCCATCCAAACAAACCCACAGCAAAGAAAACAGCCAAGGTCATCCATACATGTCAAGATCAGCTTCTACAGGAGCCACAGTAAAGGACAATGAGGGACGTTACATTAAGGATGTCTCCTCTGAGAGGGACATGAAGCTGTTGTGCTACTTTTTTGTCAACAAATAGTAAAAGAAGGTGTTTGCTTTTCAGAAAACGTTGATCATCTGCCTCACACTCTAAGAAAAGTCTGTAAAAATGCATCCCAGTGTGCTGTGTTAATACGAAGGAATTTTCCGTATTGATTTTTTTTTACAGGTGTTTTACCCAAATTATGAATAACGCATTGCATTGTGTTGTATTTTAGGGTAAATTTATTAATTAATTTCCATAAATTTAATGGTAAATGTACTGGTAATTTTCTGCCAGGACATTATCCATTTTCTAAAAAAAAAAAATCTTACATTGCATGTAAAATTAAATATTGTACGAGTTTTGTTTGTCATACATTTTATTATTTTAACCAATTACCAAAATGTAGGCACACTGTTTTATTCCTTGATTTGTGATTGCAATTTTCTAGCAACATTAAATAAAAATAAAGTCTTCATATATCATATGCATAGAAACATATATATATATATATATACTACTTATTTTCCACCATAATTTGCAAATAAATTCTTTAAAAATCCTACAATGTGATTTTCTGGATTTTTTTTTCTCATTTTGTCTCTCATAGTTGAGGTAAACCTATGATGAAAATTACAGGCCTCTCTCATCTTTTTAAGTGGGAGAACTTGCACAATTGGTGGCTGACTAAATACTTTTTTTCCCCACTGTATATGAGTATATCTCAAAGAGTAATTTATTCCTGTGATGGTAAAGCTTTTTTTTTCAGCATCTTTACTCCAGTCTTCAGTGTCGCACGATTCATAAATCATTCTAATATGCTGATTTGCTGCTCAGGAAATTTGTATCACTATCAATGCTGAAAACATTTGTGCTGCGTCCTATTTTTGTGGAAAATGTTATACATGTTTTTCATGACTGTTCAAAAGAAAAACATTTATTTGAAACTTTTTTTTTCTCTTTTTTTATTTTTTGATTTTCTACAAAGTCCCTCCTTCCGACAAGCGCAGTCTGCTCTGATTGGCCAGCTGACCCAGTGCATTGTGATTGGCCGAACACTGCACGCACTCGTCGGAAATGTAACGCCCCTTACGCGATTATGAGCTTCATCTTTCAAAATAAATGTAAAGACAGAGCCCGAAAGGGGAACAGAGTCGCGTGACAGACACAGTGATGAAGCTGG
>NW_015505384.1:1337110-1339088 GCF_001515645.1 Sinocyclocheilus grahami
TTACGTAAGCTAATAACAAAACAGTAGCTGATTCAGAAGCGCCAGATTGTCATAGCAAAGTCCTCCTTTGCTATGACAATTAGCGCTTTGCTATGAGAATTACCTCCTCTCCTAGGTTCACGAAACGGTTGTCCATAAAATGCATTGCTGTTCTGTTGTAAGTAATCTTAAAGATTCCTAAATGCATCTACTTTCGGAAGGCCAAATAAAGTGCTTTTGCTTTCACCTAGAAACACACAGCATCTCCCTGACATGCTGCATCAACACTAACTGCGGTTACTGAAACCACGCCTTCTTTCTTTGCGTGAACATTTGGGCGGCATTATGTAAATATTTCCACATAGTGAGGTAGATATGTGGGGGCGTGTTAGAACGAGCCGTTTTAGGGGGGCGTGGCAGAGTCTTAAACGCTATGTGGTGCACGGGCTGGCAGAGGCGGCGCCGGCCATCCCTGGAGTCTCTGTGCTGTATGTATGGGGTGGGCGCAGTGCCAGCAGGTGTGATTGGCTTGTCCCCTCACATCAGTGTGAACAGGCGTCCTCATCATGCGTGGGTGTGCCAGGGGAGCCGTACGCCATCTGCTGCCCTCTCCTCCTGCAGTCAGATACCCGGCCTTCATGCCTTCAGCTAGATGTGCTTCACTAGTTTCACAAAGATCACTTCAGGCTATACATACCATACACTCTGCTGTCCCATGACTTCAATAAGAGCATTTCAGGCACAAATGTTGTTGTTGTTGTTGTTGTTGTTGTCCCTGACATGCTGCATCAACACTAACTGCGGTTACTGAAACCACGCCTTCTTTCTTTGCGTGCACATTTGGGCGGCATTATGTAAATATTTCCACATAGTGAGGTAGATATGTGGGGGCGTGTTAGAACGAGCCGTTTTAGGGGGGCGTGGCAGAGTCTTAAACGCTATGTGGTGCACGGGCTGGCAGAGGCGGCGCCGGCCATCCCTGGAGTCTCTGTGCTGTATGTATGGGGTGGGCGCAGTGCCAGCAGGTGTGATTGGCTTGTCCCCTCACATCAGTGTGAACAGGCGTCCTCATCATGCGTGGGTGTGCCAGGGGAGCCGTACGCCATCTGCCGCCCTCTCCTCCTGCAGTCAGATACCCGGCCTTCATGCCTTCAGCTAGATGTGCTTCACTAGTTTCACAAAGATCACTTCAGGCTATACATACCATACACTCTGCTGTCCCATGACTTCAATAAGAGCATTTCAGGCACAAATGTTGTTGTTGTTGTTGTTGTGGAGGTGGTGAGAACATGAGAACCTTGCATTCGTTTGATATACTATTATCTAACTTAATATTAACCAAGCATGAAAATAAGCTAATTCAACAATGAAAAGAAAAGTAGTCTAGTTCTTTTTAAAATAAATGAGTATTATTATTCAGCAAGGATGCATTAAAGGGGTCACATGATGCGATTTCAAGTTTTCCTTTCTCTTTGGAGTGTTACAAGCTGATTGTGCATAGATAAGATCCCTGAAGTTGCAAAGACTAAAGTCTCAAAACCAAAGAGATATTCTTTATCAAAGTTAAAGGAAAGTTGCTGTTAGCCACTTGTGGGGGTCCAACGTCAATGCTAATGCTAATGTTAGCATACAAGGCTGATGATTAGTGCCATTAGTTCTTTCAGATTTATTATCAGTAATCACTGGTGACACAGTACCACACACAACAAATGAAGGGCAGCAGGTGCCTGAAGTTACAGATATCTGAAGTTACTACTTTTTGTAAATAAATAACATATAATAGTTTAATAGTAAATAGAGGATAATAAATATAATGATGATGATGATGTGATGATTATTATTATTATTTATACAAAGTTATGTAAAATGTAAGCTACAAATAACATCAATAAACTAAACTAAAATAAAACAAAACAAGAGAGTAACACAATGCAAAAAAAAAAATTCATCAAAGGGCACTGGGCAAACTACCACTGTTATACTTAAAATATGTCAAAAA
>NW_015505384.1:1339130-1341441 GCF_001515645.1 Sinocyclocheilus grahami
ATATATATATATATATATATATATATATATATATATATATATATATATATATATATATATATATATATACAGTATATATATTTTTTGTATAATTTGTATTTCTTCTTTTTATTTTTTTTATTATATATATCACATTAGATTATTCTGTATTTTTTAAATGTATTTTAAACAGAACTTTTAATTTGACATTGTTACAAAGTGTACTTCAAGTGCATTAAAGTGGCCTTTTAATTATTTTATTTAATTTTTTTCCAAATACAACACAGTGCATATTCAACACAATTAAGCACATTTCTTTTTCACAAGGGACAATTCATTGCCATCACATTCTGTTTAGGAAAGTATTTAGGAGTTTATTAACAATGACTTTTTGGACACCCTTTGAATGAAAATGCTCTGAGCGGCTCATTTGATTGGGAAATAGTCCATTCCCTTTCCCACCCAGTCTCTTCTAATAACAATCTATAATATATAGAGTTGATAATGTCACTCAAAATGCATTTAACATACACACATAGAGACAAGCAAGTGTAAAATTATATATATATATATATATATATATATATATATATATATATATATATATATATATATATATATACAGTATATATATTTTTTGTATAATTTGTATTTCTTCTTTTTATTTTTTTTATTATATATATCACATTAGATTATTCTGTATTTTTTAAATGTATTTTAAACAGAACTTTTAATTTGACATTGTTACAAAGTGTACTTCAAGTGCATTAAAGTGGCCTTTTAATTATTTTATTTAATTTTTTTCCAAATACAACACAGTGCATATTCAACACAATTAAGCACATTTCTTTTTCACAAGGGACAATTCATTGCCATCACATTCTGTTTAGGAAAGTATTTAGGAGTTTATTAACAATGACTTTTTGGACACCCTTTGAATGAAAATGCTCTGAGCGGCTCATTTGATTGGGAAATAGTCCATTCCCTTTCCCACCCAGTCTCTTCTAATAACAATCTATAATATATAGAGTTGATAATGTCACTCAAAATGCATTTAACATACACACATAGAGACAAGCAAGTGTAAAATTTGCAAAAGGATTCTTATCTCGCAGCACGGGTGGAGATTCTGCTATATCGGATGGCTTTATCAACTCAGCATCTCTGAGGATGGACCTGGTTAATATACATGAGAAAGATGAAGACATCACAGTCAGATTTCATCTAGCTTCCTTTATGCTAACACAGCGCTGAAGCCAATGGGCCTTTCTGACCCTAGTCCACACCACACACACACACACGTCGTGCATGGCATCTCCCTTCAGATTTGGGCAACACGGTCTGCTCAGGAGAGCCAATTCAGCCCCATTCACTTTCATTTAGTTTGGTTGGGTAAACAGAAATGAGCATTTCCTTTCTCCTACACAACAGAGAATGAATATAGACATGAAGAGATAGATTAATTTATCTTCTTAATGGAGAGAGACACTGGTTTGTAGTGTCAGTGCCTTTACGCTTTGTGTCCAAACTAAATCAGCTGGGAAGGGGTGAGCGCTGGAAGATGCTCTCTAGTGCTCTCCTTTGAGAGCTTGTTTATGCCTGTGTAGAGAAATCAAATGGACAGAAATGAACTCCCACACACATGCTAGCACACCAAAGACGTTTGACAAAGTCAAACGCTTCACAAGAAGAGAACTGATAACAGTTTCAAATGCTTCATGAGAAATAAAGTGACGATAGTGAACTTTGGAGTCAATAGTTTGTAGCAGGTTCAGTTATTTAAGTTAAAGTGTCCTTATAGCAGGAGAACTGCTGCAACAAATGCATGAAAAAATGTGATGTCCTTTTCAAGGTGGAGGATGAATATAGCCTGCATTGGAGCTCGGTGGTCTCCAAACAGATAATAAGCTGACATTTTGACACAGGGTCCCAGGGCTGCTTGTCTAAATGGACATCCATTTGATCAAATGCCAGGAAGGAGATGCCTGGAATAGTAATGCTCCGATTAGACTTCGCCTTTGCCCTGAGCACCGATAAAGGTCAGAGATGTGGTGCATTTGGGTGCAAGTCAGTGACTGATTTTCAAATATATAAACATTCAGCACTTATGCAGATGACAAGTAACAACTCAGATATCCGCAGGTCTGTCATGAAAAAAAACTGCGCTGAATTAAAACAATGTGCTCATGAACTGTGATATTGTTTAGACAGACAAACAGATATAGACAGATAGACAGACGGACGGACAGAGTGACAGACAGATGGATGGACGGACAAAGATAGATAGATAGATAGATAGATAGATAGATAGATAGATAGATAGATAGATAGA
>NW_015505384.1:1342999-1353652 GCF_001515645.1 Sinocyclocheilus grahami
GATGAATGGATAAATAGATAGATAGATAGATAGATAGATAGATAGATAGATAGATAGATAGATAGATAGATAGATAGATAGATAGATAGATAGATAGACAAACAGATGAATGGATGGACCGATAGATAGATAGATAGATAGATAGATAGATAGATAGATAGATAGATAGATAGATAGATAGATAGATAGATAGATAGCCGGGACACTGCGTCACAGTATGGTAAGGGGCGTAACATTTCCGTCACATGCTTGAGGTATTCGGCCAATCACAACGCACTGGATAGCTGGCCAATAAGAGCACACCTCGCTTTTCAGACCGATGAGCTTTGTAAAAATCGACGCGTTTCAGAAAGGCGGTGCATAGAGGAGCAACAATAATGTACAGTATGTGGAAAATAATGTGTTTTTTAAATTTTAAACCGCATAAACACATTGCATTACACCAAAAACACAAAATAATGTTATTTTTAGCAACGTCATATGACCCCTTTAAAAAGAGTAAAAGTGTACTTCTTTTTAACAAGGGGATGGTAATAACAGGTTAGCATAGCTTTATTGTAGAAATAATCACTGTTACAATTGTGTTTAGTGGAAACTCTGTTTGCTAGTAAATTTGTGTAGGGTCTTGAAGGTATCAAGATGCGTGCAGACAATAATTTCTTAAAGATGGGCCTGGGACAATTAGCACTTTAGCAGTTCAACCGTTACAGACGCTTTCTGCTGCTAGCGTGGGCAGCTTCTGTTGTTTAACCCCTGCAGCAATAAAGAGAGTGCTAGCCAGTGTAGCGTCATCTGGGATTTATGCTTAGAGAAACTCAGATAACATTTTACAACCCCACGCCTCGACAGAGGTTGACTTACTGTGCAAATTTATTTCCATGTACCAAAACTCTAACCAAATTATCTGGCATCATTACACTAAACTCCCAAAAGCCTAACTATTAGCTGCAGAAGATCTTTAATTTGTTTCTTAAGAATGGCTAAAGCTTATGCACAACTGCCCAGAGGAACCTTTTATTGCTCAGAGGTTGCTTATTCAAAGCTCTCAGAGTTCTCGGGTTGAATTTGATATCTGATGTTTTTCCTAAAAGTCCTTAAAGTAAAATTAGAAGAAAATGAGTCTATTGTAGGCAAACAGTAAGATTAGAGAGCTATACAAATTTATGTGGAGAGTAATGCTCACATTGATGTTACATAAAAATGGTCAAAAGTTTGGAATAATTAAGATTGTAATGTTTTTGAAAGAAGTCTCTTATGCTCAATACAAAAATACAGTAAAACAGCAATATTGTGAACTATTGCAATTTAAAAGAACTGTTTTCTATTTTAATATATATTCAAATGCAATTTATTCCTGTGATGCAAAGCTGAAAGTTCATCAGCTATTGCTACAAAATATGTCTATTTTGAATAAATGCTGTTCTTTTTTAAACTTTTTTATTCATCAAAGTATCAAATAAATAAATAAATAAATGATAAATAAAATGCGTTTGAAAATATATTAAAATAGAAAACCGTTATTTTAAATTGTAATAATATTTCACAATACTACTGTTTTTACTGTATTTTTTTTAATCAAATAATGCAGCCTTGATGAGTATTTGAGTAAAGATATCTATAGCATATATACGCACAGAAAAATCTGAGCACCAAACGCTGTAAGACTCTCCTTTGTTCTCCGTTTATTCTAATTGGTGTTTAGAAGAAAATAAATGAGACATTCAAGACATGGAAGAGTTCTCTCAGAAACAATGTGTAAAATCAACCTTTCATCAGTGATTATACAGTGTAGTGTTAATGATTTGCAGCTACATGATGTTATGTTAACCTTACAAAGGCACTATGTGTGAAACCTTTATATGTTCTTCATGGAAGCACTTCAAGGAAACCATATATAATGCCTACTGTCAAGTAGCATGTAAAAAAAACAACTGTTTTTGTAGATTGAGTGATCCAAATGGTTCAAACATACAGCCTTTGGGCTCGGTCTGGAAAAGACTTTGATTATTGATTCCCACTTCTACTTTCTTGAAGGAAAGAGATGTGCCATAGATGTACTTATATTTGAAAGTGAGATGGAGAGCTTCTGACGGGAAAGCTCACAGGAGGTGAGAACTTCGGATTGCTGCTAACAAACCGTGTGCTTCGATATGGATGTAACAGCGATGTGCCAACATTAAACTATTCAGAGTCAATTTCAAGAAACTACAATTTAAAAAAAAATGCGATGGTAATAATTTCATCCATTTGCATCTCATTAATATCAATAGCTTCATCTGTGGGAGGGAGATGGAGATGGTAAAAACAAACATGAAGAAATGATTGGAGAGGTTGAAAGACAAGAGACACCAAATGGCTCCGGGTCCAAATGCGCTGTTGTCTATTTATAATGGATCAATATGGGGAAAGGGAGATGGTGATGGGCTGGGCTTCTGTAGTGTAATAGGGGCTTTGGCAGCTCTCGCTCTAATGATGCATGTTTACGTAATTTCTGCCAGTTTATAGAAAATGGCAGTGAGTGCTTTTTTTAATTGATGAAGGATGTTGCAACACTTCAGCAACCCCTGCTGTTGCTAGGGATTAGGCAGATATGATCTGAAAGAGGTGCCCTGTTATGACAGAAAAATAATACATCACATACTGAAAAACAGATTTAGTTTCCCTCTGGCTTTATACAACCAAACATGGCTGCTATCCAAGTCAAGTTAGAGGAGATGTAATGCTCCTTAAACACAGCAAACCTGCACTACTACCTGCTTTCTTAAAGGGATAGTTCACAAATAACTGTTGCATTGTGTTGGTATAGCCACTGTTATTTCTTCATGGAATACAAATGTTCTTTGAAAAAAAAAAGAAGAAAAAAAAACATATATATACCGTATATTAGGGGTGTAACGGTACACGATGCGTGTACCGAACGGTTCACACACAAATTCCAAATGGAGTGATCATCCCTATCCCCTTGGAGTGGGGACTTTGGAGTGAGCAGGGCACATGTGTGCCATTATATAATCGTTTGGAATGCACTTGGCAAAGGGAGCGATGTAATTTCCGCAATTTTTTTTTCATTGACAGCTCTGTCTCCTTTGCCCAACAGCATATCTGTACATGTCTGTGACATTCCTGATGGCCGTATTTAAGATTTCTTTCCCCCCCCCCCCCCGACTCAAATGTCGCCCATGTATATATAGAAATTTAAATTTGACAATTTTAATAATAAAATGCTGTAAAAATACTACCGTAAAAAGTTCCCTTGTATACAGTTACAAACTGTAATAGATCTACCATGACATGTAATTTTACAGTAAAATAATGTTAAATGTACAGTTTTTGGAAGTTACTTTACAGTTTATAATAATACATATAAGTTTAGTCTGCAAAACTTAAAATGTTGCTACCATATTTTTGCATACAGTTCTACAGCTCCAACATATAAAAAAACAGTTATATACTGTAATGTATAATGTCTCCCATTTATACTGCATGATACTTTATTAAATACAGAAACTGTATTATGTAGACAATGTTCCCGAGTTAGATAATCAGTTTTAATATTGTCATTAAAGCTAAGTAAAATATATCACATGAATTATTTAAATATTTACTTTGCATTAGGCTGACAGGGTACCTTTTTTTTTAGATAGATAATGCTTAAATAATGAGCATAATTATTGCTCCAAAGCAGCTTTACAAACCACACTGCCATAAAATCCCTTTCTAAAATGATAACAAAATATGCAGATTTGGTTTTGAAAACAAACAATGGCTGTAAAAGGAACACATTTCTTTTGATTCATCTCATAATCATTCATTTTCAGAAATAAATGTGAAAGCGTAATAATGCCAAATATGTAAATGTGTTAAAATGATTAACTTTGACTTCCCTACAAATACCTTTGCTAAAACATTTAGGGTCCTTGGAGCCAGTTTGAAAACTACTGCTTTAAATGAAAAAATAAAAATAAAAAATAAAAATAAATCGTGGCCTTTAAATCCCCCGAAAGCAACATAAAGCATAAATAAACACGCGTTAAACATGACCTCACTGCGGTTCGTTTTCAATATGCCTGCTCAACTCTTTAAGCATTGACAGCTCTGTCTCCTTTGCCCAACAGCATATCTGTACATGTCTGTGACATTCCTGATGGCCGTATTTAAGAGGGTGAAGTGATTGGCTTTTCTTTGAGTGCTCTCCTCTCTCTGTTTATCAATTGATTGGTCTTACACATCTAAGAGCCACTGCTGGATAACATCTAATGGGTGAACTCCAGGGGCTGTTGGGGGGCAGAAACAGCCAGACGCCGCTACGGGGTGGAGATCCGTTATAACGTCATAGGGTTAGATGCATCTTCCTCCTCCCCTTCCTTCTCCTCAGCACACAGCCGGTGCAAAAAGTTATTTGTGTGGCTCAGCCCGGCATCTTCCTATCTCGTTACTCAGGACTGATGCAATAGGATGCAATCCGGCTAGCTCGCTCTATCACTCCCTCCCTCCTCCGACCTTCTCTTTCTCCTCTCAACTCACTCATCTCAGGATTTTTCTGTAGCAGACCATCACTCCAGATCTTTTTTTCCCCTCTTCGTATCTCCATCTGCTTGACTGTCCAAAGTTCACCCTTTTTCTCTCTCGCTCGCTCTCAGCAGACCTGGTACTCTGTCCCGCATGGCTGAGGATGCTGTGTTCAGGTGGACCTTTGCAGCTGAACCAGATAAGGCCCATACGGTGTTAGAGGGGGATGCTGGGTACCTACAGTGAGTAATCCTGTTAATGGTGGCCTTTAATTAAAGAGCACACCAGGGAGCACCACTGGTCCCGACCATCCCTTCCCATTCCGGCTCAAACACCTTCCTACAAGATCAAACAGTGCAGAATGATGGTGTGCATAGAGAACTTGTGACCTTGAATTGTTGAAACTTTATAATAAACTATGTATCCTTGATTTGATAACTGTGGCTATTAAGTGCTACATTTGCTAAAGTACCCAGTCAATGGGTACACACACACACACACACACACACACAAATGGTGTTTTCACTTTGTAAATGTCTCAAACAATTACAAAGAAACAGCAAGTAACACACTGAATTAACTGCAATTCTGAAGTTGAAAAACTGAAATAGTATTTTCTTGATAACTGTGGCTATTAAGTGCTACATTTGCTAAAGTACCCAGTCAATGGGTACACACACACACACACACACACACACACACAAATGGTGTTTTCACTTTGTAAATGTCTCAAACAATTACAAAGAAACAGCAAGTAACACACTGAGTTAACTGCAATTCTGAAGTTGAAAAACTGAAATAGTATTTTCTTGTAAATGTGCTCCAAGTAAAGCATCATATGCTTGTTTTTTTTAACTGTTTTCAACATTGATAATTATAAGAAATGTTTCTTTTTATTCTCTTTTTACAAATAATTACACAGGAAAGTGTTCTTATGTTGCTAAATGTGATCATATTACTGTTAAAAGTAAAAAAAAACGGACACTACACACTACTATTCAAAAGTTCGGGGTCTATAAGATTGATTGATTGATTTTTTAAATACTTTTATTCAGCAAGGATACATGGAATTGATCAAAATTGACTGGAAAGACATTTATAATAAAATATTTAAATTTCAAATAAATGCTGTTCTTTTGAACTTTGTATTCATCATAGATTACTGGGGGGGATCATGGTTTCCGCAAAAATATGAAGCAGCATGACTGTTATTAATATTGGTGATAATAAGACATGTTTCTTGAGCAGCAAATCAGCATATGAGAATAATTTCTGATGGATCATGTGACACTGATGACTGGAGTAATGATGCTGAATATTCAGCTTTGCATCACAGGAATAAATAACATTTTGAATTATATTTAGATATGAAACATTTACGGTACTTTAAATAAAAATAATATTTCACAACATTGCACTTTTTACTGTATTTATGATCACAAAAAACAAAAAAAAGCTTACAGATTCTAAACTTTAGAATGGTAGCATATAGGTCTTTTTCTCCCATATTTTTTTTTTATTGAAAGTGAAAAAGGGTCATTACATATAAATGAACGAAATTGCTCCATATTCCCAACCCCTATGAGAGTTGAGAAGAGCAACAAATTGGGGTTTTGGTGATGTACAAAAAACAGCCTGTCCATTTATTTTTTTCCCCCAAATATCCCATTCTTAGGCCTACAGAAAGGATAATATATAACTTTACATTGCACATGACAAGATGCCCTATATGTGTGCACATTAGCAGTAAAGTGGGGCATATCTTACCTTCGTGAACGTGCCATTAAATGGCACACAAATCTCAGAGAGTGGAAATTGGACAGTGTTCGTGGTGTATCAGATAAAATTGCAGAAAACAGTGACAGAACATTGGCTAAACATTACCCTTGGGATCACATAGAGCACCAAAACACAGGCTTATCGCTGGCTTTTCAGCCTGAGGACAGTCAAACATGTCAAAGAGGAAGACATGAACTCACATTGGAATGATAGTACAATCAAGGAAGACACATTGCTTCAGAATCGCCAGGAATAACTTGATGTGCCTCTGTGTGAAAATCATTTGAGCTGAAGTATGGTTTCATAGTCAATAGGCATAAGGCTAAATTGTAAATCAGGGAATAATAGAAAAACAAGACAGCGTCGTGAAATGAGTTTAACGAGTCGTGTAAAGTGTCGCTTATCTGCTCACTTTTTTATTTCAGGCTTTTTTCTGGTCATTACATTACGGACCTTTGAATGCCCCCAATGAGAATGTAATGGATGCATGCAAGCACTCCACGTACAGAGGAAAATAAGTAGTTTAGAGAAGTAAGTTGCCTTGGTTACTAAGCAGATGCATTTTGTCCACAGAAAGTGGAGGTAGACTAATTGCAAGGTCAGTCCCTGTGGATCATCCTGAGGTTAAGTGTCATGCTCAAGGGCATCTTGTGGTGACAGGACATCTCCTTAATTCTCTAGTTTAGTGCTTCTCAACCAGTGAGGTCATGGACAGCGGGGTAAACAATAATGATAAGTGCAAGGAACAGAATGCAACTAATAATCAAACTATATAACCACAAATAGATAAATGAATAAATAGATATAGGGTTGTGTGACATTTAGATTCCAAACACTATTGCATACTGCTGGACAGATGCTACAGAAGCGCTATAATGCTTTTTTTTCTTTGTTGTTTTCTCATGATTACATTTAAATTTTCTCATAATCTCGACATAACAAGTGTTTCTCGAGAGCTTGACTTTGCTCTAGATCACAACGCAACACATTGGAAAAATGTCTTTATAATACATTTGAATTAGTCTTTTTCTGGCTTGTTTTCCAGTAAAAATATCTGAAAATCCTCAAAACAAGATAAATGTACTTGAGATCAACACTGAGAAATAGATTTGTTTTCAGAAAATATTTGTTTAACTGAACCAGTATTTTTTTTCAAGTACTGTATAAACATGGAGAGAGAAAAAACAGTGCAATAAGACAAAATACACTGCAACTTTATTTGTTAAATTGTAAATAAAACAAAGATTACTGGAGTAGGTTTTACAAGAACATTTCATTTCAGTTTTTCTACTTCAAAATATCATGTTTAATGCAATGTTACTTGCTGTTTCTTTGTAATTATTAACAATTTTGTGAAACCAGCCATTTCTGAGTGAAAACTGTTTCAAAGTAAATCCTACACCATTTTTTTTCACTGTACACTTATATTCAAGATATGTCTTTTGCAGTGTTGCAGATCAAGTAAATGTATCTTGTTTAAAGAATTTTGAGATATTTCAATTACCTTTTTCAATAAATAAATAAAAACAATGAAAAACCATATGTGAAAAAAGGTAGCAATGCATCTGTAATCTAATCAACTACAGTTTCAGAAAAAAAAGACAAAAGTACAAAAGCTATCACTGGGGCAGTACCCGTTCAAAAGGTAGACCTTTGTCCCTTATTTAACCCTAAAACATGCATATGGGAACATTAAAGGTGCACATTATTACCTAAATGTAACATAATAGCAAATTTTGCAAATGTAGTGACAGCTTTTGTATCTTTTTTCTGAGTGTAATATAATATAATATAATATAATATAATATAATATAATATAAGAGTTCAATTTTAAGGACAATTGTGTTACTTTTGCGTTACGATAAACAATTTTGGTACTGTGTCAGGTCACCACTTAATGCCTAATGTGAAATCTAAGTCTGAAGCAAAACCAGTTGAGAACCACTGATCTAGTTTATGTGTCTATAGATTATAGTAGATATCAAGCCTATAACCTGAACCATTCGGCTTCCATCACTACAGACAGACAGAAAAGCAAAGTGCTGTTATATTGCATTTCTAAGGTTTGCGTTTTCAGAGAAACAATTTATCAGTGTGGTCAATGAAAGAATAGTCTGACTGTCCGTTTTATGAGGCTGATATTTCAAGGCTGCAATTACAAGCAGCAAGGCCTGATTTTTCTCCAGTCTTTCTTTCTTTCATTCCTTCCATACAACATAAATCAACGTCTATACATGTTACGGACAGCAGACTACAGCACTTATGCTTTGTGATGTTTCCTAAGATGCCGTTCTAATTTGTTCTTCTCTACTATACAGCACATAATGGGGGTGTGTGAGAACTGTCTCTGCCGTTCATCTGCACTTGCGGCCGGGTGCTCCCCATCTCCTCTATATCACTCTTTACTTTTGTTCTTTTTTATGCTGCTTTTTACTCATCTCCCCCTCTCTCCTCTCTTTTATGCTTGATACCTTTCATCCTCATGGTTCGCCCTCGGCTCCTGCATCGTTCAGCTCCCCACTCCCTACCTCTTGCCGGCCCGACCGAGCCCTCTATCTCCTCAGATTGTGTCCCATCAGACAAACGGCCTTGTGGGTAATGGGTGCGCAAGTTCCCCACATCTCTCATGTTGGTGAAACCTGTCGGCATTGGAATGCCAGTCTTGATCACCCTTATCAAAGGAAGCCTCGTTCCTCTTACTATGCCTGGAGGTGCTTTAGAGAGGAAAGAGAAGATCTGTCAAATGGCTTGGATGAGCTCGAGACAGACAGGAACAGAGAAGGTATGCTTTGTACCTTTGGGCTACAAACACGAGCCAATCATAATCATGAAATGGGCTTCCATGAAAACAGTATATGGCAAAAAGTGTTAAAAGTGGAAATCTCTCATTGTTTTCCAGGAGTTACAGCCAAACTTCATCAAAATGACAATTAGAGCTAGTTTCTGCATCATTAATGGCAACAAATGTCTTACATGATTTGGCAAACAAAAATTTGGCAAATTCAAAAAAGAGCCACTTTTGGAAAATCTGCTCAAAATTGACTGATAGTTGTTTCTCCAGTAAACTAGGGGTCAATGATATACAGAAGAGTGGATAAAGAAAAGGAAAATTGTATTAATTTAAAACACATGCCAGGTTCTTAGAAATGTACTCCTTGCATTCATTTTGGTTTCATATGGTTTTGAAAAAGCTGATAAGCAAGAAAAGTTTAATTGTAATTACTGTAATAACATATTTATAACATAATTATAATATACAATATTATCTGTAATATTATCTTCAAATAATTTATTATGAATTATTAATTAATTAATTTGATTATACTTTTTTCATTTATTTATTTATTTATTTTTTGTCTTATGTTTGCCCATTTTCTGTGTTTTTCCTCTTGTTTGTCACATCTGACATTTTCTGTAAATGCTATTTAATGTTTTTCTGAAAGTGTTTGTACAACGTCCTTTCTAGATAATAATTATAATATATATAATCTTATTTTTCATAATTTTATCTTTAATTATTCAGTCATAATCTTTTGGTGAGTTGCACACCGCATGGCATTTTTAGAACCTGAACTAACCTTGCCTTACCTTAAATATATTTTTCAAATTATTTTTTCTTTAAACAAATATCATGAATTATATATACAGCATTTATTGCAAAACATGACATTTTACAAACTGAACTAACCTTATCTTGTCATAATTTTTTTTTTAAATATATGATATTTTAAGAGACCATTTTGGCATTATTTGGTTTATGAATTCACAATACATTTTAATGAAGAAATTAAAAACACGATTCATAGAATAGAATTCAGTTCCATCATGTATTCAAGTTACTGTATGTATGAATCTATATGTAATCGATTAATTAAAAAAAAGCATGTCATTGTCCCATATAAGAGGAAATATTTCAACACTGAAAAAATGAAACACAGGACATTTAAAGGATTTTACATAAGCCTAACACTCCAATAAACTATACACTATATAGAGTCACCCACTTTATTTTATTTTTTTTTAATTTTTTTAAATAGTAAATAATGTTGCACATAGGCAGTCATGCCAGAGCCTCAGTATAAACAACACCAAAGAAGACAAGGTGATGAATTTAGGACTAAAAGTAAAACAGCAGTAAAATGGTTAGACTTTGGACGACCCACTGGACTAAAACTTTAAATTACAGTTTTTTGGACCTCAACATCAGCTGCTGGACATAGAAATGTGGATATGCCAGAAATAAGAAGAATGGCTTCAGCACACTATGTTCAAGTACAGGAAGGGCAGTCAAAGTAACAAACTGATTTGAATTCAGTCCATATTCAGAGAGAGAGAGAGAGAGAGAGAGGGAGAGAGAGAGAGAGA
>NW_015505384.1:1353772-1355796 GCF_001515645.1 Sinocyclocheilus grahami
ATCACTCTTTACTTTTGTTCTTTTTTATGCTGCTTTTTACTCATCTCCCCCTCTCTCCTCTCTTTTATGCTTGATACCTTTCATCCTCATGGTTCGCCCTCGGCTCCTGCATCGTTCAGCTCCCCACTCCCTACCTCTTGCCGGCCCGACCGAGCCCTCTATCTCCTCAGATTGTGTCCCATCAGACAAACGGCCTTGTGGGTAATGGGTGCGCAAGTTCCCCACATCTCTCATGTTGGTGAAACCTGTCGGCATTGCAATGCCAGTCTTGATCACCCTTATCAAAGGAAGCCTCGTTCCTCTTACTATGCCTGGAGGTGCTTTAGAGAGGAAAGAGAAGATCTGTCAAATGGCTTGGATGAGCTCGAGACAGACAGGAACAGAGAAGGTATGCTTTGTACCTTTGGGCTACAAACACGAGCCAATCATAATCATGAAATGGGCTTCCATGAAAACAGTATATGGCAAAAAGTGTTAAAAGTGGAAATCTCTCATTGTTTTCCAGGAGTTACAGCCAAACTTCATCAAAATGACAATTAGAGCTAGTTTCTGCATCATTAATGGCAACAAATGTCTTACATGATTTGGCAAACAAAAATTTGGCAAATTCAAAAAAGAGCCACTTTTGGAAAATCTGCTCAAAATTGACTGATAGTTGTTTCTCCAGTAAACTAGGGGTCAATGATATACAGAAGAGTGGATAAAGAAAAGGAAAATTGTATTAATTTAAAACACATGCCAGGTTCTTAGAAATGTACTCCTTGCATTCATTTTGGTTTCATATGGTTTTGAAAAAGCTGATAAGCAAGAAAAGTTTAATTGTAATTACTGTAATAACATATTTATAACATAATTATAATATACAATATTATCTGTAATATTATCTTCAAATAATTTATTATGAATTATTAATTAATTAATTTGATTATACTTTTTTCATTTATTTATTTATTTATTTTTTGTCTTATGTTTGCCCATTTTCTGTGTTTTTCCTCTTGTTTGTCACATCTGACATTTTCTGTAAATGCTATTTAATGTTTTTCTGAAAGTGTTTGTACAACGTCCTTTCTAGATAATAATTATAATATATATAATCTTATTTTTCATAATTTTATCTTTAATTATTCAGTCATAATCTTTTGGTGAGTTGCACACCGCATGGCATTTTTAGAACCTGAACTAACCTTGCCTTACCTTAAATATATTTTTCAAATTATTTTTTCTTTAAACAAATATCATGAATTATATATACAGCATTTATTGCAAAACATGACATTTTACAAACTGAACTAACCTTATCTTGTCATAATTTTTTTTTTAAATATATGATATTTTAAGAGACCATTTTGGCATTATTTGGTTTATGAATTCACAATACATTTTAATGAAGAAATTAAAAACACGATTCATAGAATAGAATTCAGTTCCATCATGTATTCAAGTTACTGTATGTATGAATCTATATGTAATCGATTAATTAAAAAAAAGCATGTCATTGTCCCATATAAGAGGAAATATTTCAACACTGAAAAAATGAAACACAGGACATTTAAAGGATTTTACATAAGCCTAACACTCCAATAAACTATACACTATATAGAGTCACCCACTTTATTTTATTTTTTTTTAATTTTTTTAAATAGTAAATAATGTTGCACATAGGCAGTCATGCCAGAGCCTCAGTATAAACAACACCAAAGAAGACAAGGTGATGAATTTAGGACTAAAAGTAAAACAGCAGTAAAATGGTTAGACTTTGGACGACCCACTGGACTAAAACTTTAAATTACAGTTTTTTGGACCTCAACATCAGCTGCTGGACATAGAAATGTGGATATGCCAGAAATAAGAAGAATGGCTTCAGCACACTATGTTCAAGTACAGGAAGGGCAGTCAAAGTAACAAACTGATTTGAATTCAGTCCATATTCAGAGAGAGAGAGAGAGAGAGAGAGGGAGAGAGAGAGAGAGAGAGAGAGAGAGAGAGAGAGAACATAAAATCTAAAAACACACACACAAGACCAA
>NW_015505384.1:1355918-1376065 GCF_001515645.1 Sinocyclocheilus grahami
AGCCAGCGTCCAAAGAGAGAGAGAGAGAGAGAGAGAGAGAGAGAGAGAGAGAGAGAGAGAGAACTTAAATTCTCAAAACACACAAACATACACACAAGACCAAATTAATCACCTCTTAGTGCAATCTTGCTTTGATTGGTACTCTGTAATTAAGATGTCAGCCCAGAAGTGTTTGAGAAACTGTGATTGATGTCTACACACAAGTGAGTCTTCGACATCTCAGAATATTTCATCGGCTCACTTCATTTTGTTCTGTATTTTGCAAACTGATGTCCATGAGAGCGGAATATCTAAGCCATACATGCATAGAACAGACAATTCTGGATGTCTCCTTATGTGAGCCGCTCTTAATATATATCTGTGTGTGTGTGATTTACTTGCTGTTATTGGCAATATTCAGCACCCCTTTTCTCTTTTATTGTATGTTTGTACCAAGCTAAAGTATATAGTTATCAACATCATCCCCTTCATCATTAATGTCATCTCAGCTATGTGTGCAAGAAATCTGTGTGTCTCTGAGGCAAATAACACGAGTAAACCAAAAAGCCAGCGTCATCTGAAAACAACCAATACACATGCCATATTGAAGTACATTGGCTTCAGGATTAGTTACTAAACAACCGTGTTCAGGGAAACACATTTTCAGATGCTGTCAGTATAAGTTCATTACTCCCTGTTGTTGACTGCACCCAGAGGCACTTTTAAAAGCTATGTATAAAACTCTAAGAAAGCTATAGTTACATCTCTGCCTCGCCGGACTCCTAATATAAGAGAGGCTTTGGAGCAAATTGCCAGTCATTGACTAACTCCAGCCATAATCTCACAGCGAGAGCATTTGGGTTTTTAAGTCATATACGACACGTTATGTTACACTTTGTTTCAGAAGATAGACAGTCCTGGTTTAAAGGCAGGTTACTTTCCATTTGCTCAATTAAAAAAAATCATTAGCAGGTGCAGACAAAAAGTGGTTCGTATTTTCTGTTGATTTGTAAGGAAATCTGCAAACTTAACACTTAACTACATCTAATCAAATTAGCCAAAATATACAGTATAAAAGGATGATTTACCCCAAAATTACAATTTTGTCACATTTACATTTCAGATTTCAGCCATTTAAAAGGACACAAAACACCGTAAATGTATCATAAAACTGATTCATATGATTTGTGCACTATATATATATAATTGTGAAATGTACTCCAATAATCTCTGTTTTGTTTTAAACTTTGAAAATAATGAAATGTCAAACTACACTGCTCTGAAGTCATACTGTAGCTTAGGGTGACAAGCAGTTTTAATTTAAGTCATTACTCACAAAAACATTTGTTCTTTGTGAGAAAGTGATGTCAGATTTGTGAATGAATTGTTCTTTTGAGTCTGATCTTATGAATTGCTTGATTTGATGATTTGTTCATCAATCACTGACTTAATGATCCAATCACAGCTATTAATAGTTCACTAGAGTGGAAGATCATTGTTAAATTATTATAAAAAATGTCCATCTGTTTCTCAGCCTTATATCTATCGTATGACTTCAGAAGACTTGGAACATAGTGCTATGGACTTCTTTAATAATGCTTTTATGATGCCTTTGTGTCCATATTAAAGCTTGAAAGCCACAGTGTCCAATTAATGGAACTGCATGGAAAAGAGCAATCATGCAGTTTTCCTTCAGTATGAAGAAATAAAGGAGTAAACGATGACAGAATTCAAATTGTTTTGGCTGAACGAACTCTATAATAAACAAACGCACAAGGGAAATGTGTAGAACTTTATTGATAATGGACTGTTCTGCCAAATGTGGAGCATACTGCGGACACAGAATCCATGTAGGCTTTATTCAAAAGAAAAAATCTTGAAGAGTTATAAAGTGTAGCCTGAAATATGTTAAGTAAACTGTGCTTCACTGTCTAAGGACATTAGTGAATACTAAAGTGGGAATTATCGTTGATTCCACAGGCTTCTGACATGAATGTCAGGACTATAAAGGGCAGAAACAACTGCTGCACACATATGCAAAGTAAAAACACGTCATGCCATCATCTTCATTGACCTCTCTAGTGCTAGTTTTTCCTGTCTAGTCCGCATGTGACCGCTCTGTGTGAAAGGCGGTAATTTGCTCATTTGACATATTCCGCTGTCAGCTGATGTTTTCTTCTGTCTCTCAGAGTGAGTGTATTGCATTTATCTTCTCGAATGAGCCTGACTTCGTCTCTCAACCTGTTGTCTTCTACCCCTTCATAATTACCCGAGCAGGGGGGCATGGCACATTTCACACACCTGCCTCTTAGAGTTTAACAGAGCGTGAATGAGTCTTTAAACGTGTGCTATTTAAGCGCACACATTTACCTCAGGCTTTGTTTTGATCGTGGTTTCAGTGGCAATTCTGTGTACCTGTACCTGAGAAATGCTGAGGTAAACTCAAAAAGTATTTGGAAACTATTGGACACTTATGATACAAAAAAAGAGGTGAATTTGATTGGACATCTAATAAATATTATTTTAGGGGGAAAAAAAGTTATTTCTTTTTTTAAATATATGACAGCTGGTTTGATATTTTTAGACAAATGCAAAGACATTTAAACTTTTTGTGTGTGTGTGTGTGTCCAGATACTTTTTGGGGCCACTACATTGCAAATGAGCTGGCTCTAGTGAACCAGAAAACCAAAGCTTATATAATCATGGAAAATGTAATAATTATGCGCATGAAAATCAGTCCACGAAGACATAAACGCAACATTTGGCTGCCAAAGACCTGGATTTATTAATAATTCAGTATTCAGACCTGTTCTACCCCATATCGGTTGAAAGAGCAGTCGAATCAATGAAGATAAACAGAATTAGATATGGGGATATAAAGTATATGTGTACCGTGACTTGGCTTAAATACATACAGACAGGAAATGCCATATTCCTGTGGGAAATCTCCAGCCAATCAGTAGCAATCCCTGTCCCAATGGAACGAATGGGTTTTCGATTTGGATGTGATCCCTGTGATTCTGCATTTCTCAGTGCATTGAATTCTCATCAGGCATCACGCCTGGACGCCAGTTTGCAGCCCTTTACCTAAGCACAGCACATCAACAGCAGAGAAAATAAAAATATTATATACATAAATATGACTGTCACTGGTGATTATCAAGTTTAGTGATGACTTTATCAACCCCGATAGTGTGAATGCACATATTTTTGTAACACAAGCTTAAATGCTAAAACAGCAGTAAAGAATGTGCCATTTATAAAAATACACCTTAAACGAGAAGTGTCATTTTTTTTTAAATGTTAAACTGCCACATTTATTCCAGCATAATGTGTAGAGACAATGCTGATTTTGTTTTTTTGTAATTTTACAACTTAATGATTTTTTTATAGTGCAGTTGTATTAGAATAGTAATATATGTATCCCTTTGAAATATTATTATTATTATTATTATTATTATATCATTACTCCCCCTCAAAGCTATCAGGCCTGAGGAATCGCAGACAAAAGAGTTTCAGTTGATGAGAAAATACATTTAGTATGCTCAAATATTTCAAATGTGTGCACAATGTATGCCTTTAATGTTGTGACAATTTTCCTGGTATTATAAATGGTACAGAACATCAATATTTTTCAAGGTATTGCATCAAAGTAATTCCAGTATTGTGGCAATACAGAAAGCTATTTGGAGGCTGATTTCCCTGAAATCGCTGTTTGTTTGAACGGCCCGGCATTGCAACATTGACTCAACTTTAAGCAATGATGTGAGTTTGTCTGACCAATAGCAGAGAAGGGTTTTGAAAACCTGCTTGGAAACAGTCATGAGTTCGACCGATCGGCGGCTGACTTGAAGCAGTGCATGCCAGTGAGAAATGTCCGACTTGAGACAGCACAGATGCCACGTCACTGTAAAATATAGCATCAAAGTACCGCCAGAGCGTTTCAAGAGCAGTCAGCTGTCTCAGCCGGCACAGCTTCTCCATGACGACACAGCTGTTTCACGATTGGCCGAATTCACCACATGACAACAATGACACGTGTTTCGGGTTTATTCTGATACCTTCAGTTCCAGTAATGCTCACAAATCTGTGTTTTTATAACTGTATAACTGTGTTTATTATTGTAGTCGCAATATTGTATTGAGTCGCGTTTATCAAAAAACTCAATAAAACACTGATTAAAGTGTATACAGACACACTTTAAATAGTATTTTAATAGTATATGTTTATGTTGAACTTTATTGTTGAACAGATGGCGCTGTATTGAGCAGTATATGAAAAGTGTTTCTGTTGTTTCATGAAAGCGTTTCTGAAACGTCTGTGTATTTGACAAATATTGCATTTAATTTAACTTCATCTGTGATAGAATATGCAAACACCGCGAGAGCATCACTACCGGGAGCAGAAAGTGTCCGACTTGACGTCTCCGCTTTCAATTCCGCCACTGACTGCAAGCAGCAACTTTCATCGATTGGTCTGTGCAGCGTGGCATGTCGAACACGCCTATTATCTTTGCAGTTGTGTTGCAGAAATGACACACTGCATCTCTGTAATTGTTTGTTGGTATTGAAAGCTCATTACTGTTCACAATCAGAGGGCACATGGATGAATTTGTGCTTACATCTTCAATCACACCCAAACAGCCCATGCATTTACGTCTGATGCCTGAGGAATTGTGGATGTTCAAAAAGCTTGAGACATGAAATCCATGTATTTGTGGATTTATATTACCTAATGGAGATACTTTGAGACACTAGAGCCAGTTCTCGATAAAAATGTAGTTTATCACCTCATAAATCAAGATTTATTTCAATTGACTTTGAAATAAAGTGAATTACAGATGACATCTGGTTCAAAAACAAAAGCAAGCAGCCATACCCAAAGAAAACGTATTTTACAAATAATATTCCTAAAAAAAAAAAAATCCAATGCCTGATAAGCATAAAATAAAATCCAACGCTACTCCACGTTACTGCATTTGGCTCTGTGAAAAAACTCCATGGGGTTTTGTCTGGGGAAAAATAAGGAGCCTGCAGTACAAAACTCACAGGCTGGATTGGACACATTTGAATGCGAGCCTCAATTTGAGCCACTTACAAATCAAAAGCAGAGAGTCTAGTCTCCAGCAAGGCCAGGGAAGCTCTATGCATCCAAATTACTTTGAGAGGAAGGGAGCATCTGGTCTATTGAAATCAACTTAATGCATGTTTGCCAAAGGGACCGTCTGGCAAAATTGTGCTTTTTTTTTTTTTTTTTGGTAAAGTCCCCTTTTCTCCCCCTCCTTTTGCACCTCTCTCCCCTCTTTCAGGGCTTTGGAAGGGTTATATGAAAGGCATGTAGGCTGAAGAAAATGAAGCTTTTATACTGAGAGAGTAAGAGATGGAGCGAACAAAATTCGAATGGCCACAATCTATCAAAGCACTCGGATCTGCAGGCCACACAGATGGACAAAGTGCAACCTCGCATTCCAGGGACTGTACTAAAACACCTAAATGATGCTGACAGCTGTCCGAGGTTTGGGTCGGATTTAGGGTCAAAGGTCAATGCTGAATCAAAATCATTCCCTGAAGGTAGTGGAAGCACTAGGTGTTACTCTAATCAGTCTGAATGACTTTTGGATCACATCCAACTCCTGAATCTATCACAGCCAACAGAAACACAACAAAACATCAAGTTCCTAAAGCAAAAGTCCAGTACGAGAACATTAGCACATCAATAGTCTACACACCTACTGCATAAACAATGTATAAAAGTCAGTGATATTACCCAAACGCACACACACCCACTCGTATGCTCTTCCTGTGCTGACCTCAAAGGCAGGGCAGAGCACAGCTTGAAGCTGGTTGCTCTTGGCAGGACACGGGGAGTCCAGGCAGGGTGAGCCGGCCTCTCTAAGCCAGCTGCTCCAACAATAACGCTGCATGTTTAGTTTGGCCTGATCTATAGCCCCCCCAGCCCTAAGATTTAAATCCTCACAACCATCCAGCGTGTGACGGGGAGAGTTCTGATGCCGCTAAGAAGAGACTTCAGACCGGCTGATGGAAAATGTAGTCATCTGCACTGTCAGGACACAAACATCACTAGCCTGTGAGGGTGAGTTATGCTGAGGCCATGCAGCTAATAAACTAGGACCATTCTACTGTGTTACTTATGCGATCTATTAAATGTGTGTAAACTAAGTGAATATTTATTTAAAGCATGCACCAAATTTGACATTATAACAGTTTAATTCTCTTCTGTCCTCTTTATAAAGGCAAAAACGGTCAGAACCTTTTCGAGAGCAGCAGCACAGATGTTCATATTTAATATTTATGTGTCCCTTCAGATTTCTGAGTCAAGTGTACTTTGAATGAAATATCCCCCAAACAATATTTGTATCACCCATTTCTTAATTAATTCATTATTGGAAGTAAAACAACAAACATACAAAAAACAAGCTGAAATTATGCACCTACATATAAGTTTGGGTCATTTGGCTATGCAAAAGTTAGTTTTAAAATGACTTCTATTCAGCAAGAATGATTAACTTGACCAAAATTGGCAGTAAATACAGTGTTACAAATAAATGCTGTTCTTTTGAACTTTCTATAGAAATAATTATATTGAATGAATGAATGCATGAATGCATGAATGCATGAATGAATTTACTTATGTATGTCATGGTTTCCACAAATATACTAAGCAGCACAACTTTTTTTCAATGTTGAAAATAAGCATATTATCAGCATTATCCACAAATCAGCATATTAGAATGATTTCTGAAGGCAATGGGTGATGAAAGTTCAGCTTTGCGTAAAAAAAATTGTTCAAATTGTAACAATATTTTACAATAGTTCTGTTTTTACTGTATTTTTACTGTATTTTTTCACCAGCCTTGGTGAGCATAAGAGACTTCTTAAAAAAAAAAAAGGTATTAGTATTATTAGTAGTTGTATGCATTTCATATACAATAGATTAAAAAAACAGTCTTACTTTGCTAATCAGAAACACTCACTGCTTATAAATCAATTTGCACTTTTGGATTTGCAGGATTATGTGAAATCACTAATAGCATCTTTAAAAATAGGAACTGAACACAGTTTAAAAATATATTTAGAGGTAAAATTTTATATTAAAATTAACTATTAAAAATATGACATTAATTGTGACAGCCCTAAATAATACACTGTGGTTCCCCAAAATCATCATGACTTTGAAAACTGTTTATGCATTTACATACACAACTCAAAACTTGTAAAACTGTATGAAATCAAACAAGCTTTTTCCTCCCATACATGCCGACATGCCCTGTGCACTAAATATCACAACAAATGATTACAAAACCTGCCTGTTTTCACATGTATTGCTGTGATTGTTCATTATATAGAAATATAAATGGAAGGTAAGATGATGTTGGAGGCTGCTGATCCCGTGGCCTGTGTGTAATATCTCCAGTGTGTGTCGAACCCCCCTCTTCCTCCTCAGGGGAGCAGTCAGATTAGGCAGCGCAGCTCTGCAGAAGGCCTCTAATCACTCTGCATTAGCATAACAAAAGAGGGAGCAGCCGCGCGCCAGTGCAGCCGCGCGCCACACAACCCATTACTGGCAGCCTTTATTACAATTATCACGTCCATAGTGCCTGCACTACTGCTGACGAGCAGAGAGTGTGTGTGATGGGTTTTAGAGGGGCTGTGTATAGAGTGTGTGTGCATATACAAGTGGCTGGGTGTGAGTGGGAGTGCGCGCAGCTGTGTGTGTAGTGTGTAGTTTGAGCTTGAGTGTGTGTGCGTGTATGTATATTCCATGAGTTCTCAACGTTGGCTCTGTGTAATTCTCATCACGTAGTCTCATTCTCTCTTTGTTGGCTTGGCTGGAACGCATGAAAGGAAAGGTTGCGTGCATCTGATTTTGTGCCATCCGCACTGCCTCTCCCACCCCTTGCAGTCTAGATTCCCGTCTGAGCCGCCTAAACACACACACACACACACACACACACACACACACACATAAAATCCCTGCTCCCCCAACGCTCTGAGCCCTAGGCTATAGAAATAGGAACACATTAATTATTTTTCAGGGTTGCGATAACAATAAACGTAGCTCTGGGATGTTAATAATATGATGACTCATAAGTCAGATTATTATAATTAATAATGATTACAGTGACACTCCAAATAACATGCAGCCATGCAGCCTAATGAGAACATGCATCAACCTATATCTGCCTCGGGTTTCTAACCGATCCTCGCTGCCTCTCCAGGCATCTATTCTAAGAAATTACCTAATACGACAACAAAAAGAGAACAGAAGAGAAAATTCAAATGGATGTTTATTTATATATTTATTGTTTCCAAACTGCACTGGAGGAAAATCAGTAGGGAAAATAACAATCAAAAGCAATAGTCTTGGGACACACTGATATTTCATTTGAAGTTCATGCAATTGGCAGTAGCTGACCCATTTACCGCTGTTATACAGAGCAAAAAGGAAAACTTTGAATATCTAATTATGAATTTCGATGTATTTTCCCCCTCCCGTATGGGAAAAAAAATGAAGGCCAGAAATAGAAAAACGACATGTTTGGTTCACAGTTCGTTTGCACCGCTTTGAAGCGAACCGCATACACTAAAGCTGACCCATATAACCTTCATATAGCAGTGACTCTCTGATAAAGTACCTCCCTAATTTCTGGTGACTTTGTGATAACTGCCGTCCCATGTGAAAACGCCTCTGAGACTCAAGCCAGAGTCACTAACCTGTGTGTATTCATGATTGCTTGTTAGCAATTGTGTGTTCAATGGTAATGAAGTCTTTTGTGCCATGTGATTACACCATCAATCAAAAATACATAGCCCTGATTGCTGCCAGTCCCCATTCCCAATGCAAAAGGCAACAAAGTGAAACACTTGCGCAAAGTCAACATAATCACATGTCAGTCGGCACGAAGTCACACGCACACATGCGAACTCAACATAATCACATGTTTGCTGCCAGAGTGAATTATTAAACACTGATGGCGAATGCTGGTAACCAAGGTTACTTTTCATAAGAACAATCACACTCCCATGTGTCATGAGAGTGAAAGATTGCAGCAGGAACTCGAAGACCTCCCTATTACAAAGGAGTATAGGCTCCAGATTGAACCATGCAACTAAGACTAGCAGAAAAAAAACTAACACATCAAATCACAAATCAACACATCCACACCACAACAGCATAGTACTTAAAGGATCTTTATTTTGGAGGGAACTGTTCCATTAAGTGTGCAGCGAGAGTGTGTCATTTAATGATTATTCATTAAATGATCAGCTGAAGATTTTTTTTTTAAGCTGGTGAGCCTGTTCAAAATGCATCGTCAGTATTCTGCTGTAAAGGTCACCAAATGTCGTGTTTGTTTATTAGACAGAAAATGTCCATTCACAAATGTTACCATGCAATGATGCAATCAGGATCACGCGTAAAGCATCACACTTGATTAGGGTGGGTGTCTTGAGCTACTGCTCCTCCTCTGTATCAGATGATCTTGTACTGATGTGTAAGTTTGTGTATGTCATACTGCAAGGAAATAATTACAATAAGGCTGAAGCAGCACTTTATTTATGTGCATCTTGAAACAACAAGGATGTGTATGACGTTGTAGTATTGTGCTATTTTATAGTAGTATTTTACCTCCAATTAAATTTCCTTGAAATACATAATGCTTATCTGATGAAAAGACCAGCATTTACCAGCACAAAGGCTTTAGACTTTCCAGACTTGCTTATGATAATTAGAACCATTAGCAATAATAGGCTAGGATAGCTGGGGTGTTCACCAATTAAATCTAGTTAAGATGATTGACTAGGATGGTGAAATACTTCATGACTAGGTTAAGGGAGAAGCCTGATTGGGACATCAGCTTACTAGCAACTTTAGCATGTGAACCAGACACAAAACACAACCCTAACTCTAACCTTAATATATTCAGGATTATGGTGATTTATCCAAGAAAAGTCTTTTGCTGGTCTGGGAATAATAATTAAAAAAAAAAAAATTATCTAAAATCATATAAAGTTTGATAAGAATGTTGTTCAATCCTCAATTCTTGCCGTCATTGTAACTCCAAGCCGAACCCAGGGTCAACAAATAAAAAGGAACTACTTAGAAAAACAAACAAACACCTTATTAAAGTAGAAACCAATTGGTTTTAGGGGTCAAGGTTCAAGACGGAGGCAAATACATATGTAGACTGAGGACACACATTAATCAAACACAATCAGCCAAAGTCAGAGTCTGATGCCGGCCTGCAGCTCTGTATTATGGTACATGGTGAAGATGGAACTAGCATAAAAGGTGTAGCACAACCTCTTGTCTCTGAGTTCCCATCCTCTCTCATCAACAAACCCATAACATGTGACTTCAGAAGCTCATGACAGAGTGATGTGGGTGTACACACTCAACAAAAGCACACCACATGGACCGAGTAGCCCACACACAAGTAATGCATGTTCCCTGAACCCAAGGCAACAAAGTATAGACATGGACAGTGCCAGCATCATAGCATCATCAGTATAACAGGTTGAAAGAACAGATTTGGAAAACACTCAGTCACCATGTACTCGAGCAGTGTCTCCAAACCAGCAGATCAGACATGAGACAAATGTCCTATTCGTGACTCCAAACCAGTGATTAGCATCAGACACCAGACAAAATGTCCTACGCATGACCTAAATGTTATCGGCCTTCAGAAGAAGAATTGTTTGACAGTTCACTCACAATTTGTCAGATTTTCCCTCCAAGCAGTTATTGGAGTTCTAGAACAATTGAAAACAACACCCACAGTGAATTGTTGTAGCTACAATAAACCTAGCTTTCTTCACTCTAGCTTTGTCCAATCTCAAAGTGTTCTACATAAGAAAATACTGTATGCAAGAGAACAGATTTTCATGGAGATGATTTTTCGGCAAAAATAAAACAGGCCTATATATGTATATACTGTATATATATAAATGTAAATCTATATAAAATCTCAAATAATATTGCATTAGTGTATGGCATGGAACAAAAGGGCTGGGGTCACATAACAAGGGCAGAGTTCATGGGGACATGGAGGGTACAAGTTTAATATATGATACAATATAATTGAGCAGAGTTTCTTTGACAAATCATCTATAATATTACTTTTAACCCATAACCACACAAAATCATTACCTATGTGCAACTGCAATGATGAATAGCAAAGGTCATCTACCAATCCAATGGTAAATCTTTATCAGTACTGTCATTATTCACCAATTCCCAGTTGTGAACATGTGAGATGACATCACCAAAACATCCACAAACCACTTTCAAGGTTATTGACCACTGAAAAGATAATAATAGATTTGAAGCAGTATATACAGTGTGGTTATTAATCATTGTGTTTTGAGGCAAGTATTGGGCATAAGACTTATAAAGTAGCATGATTACTAAATTACCCTCTTTTGTCAAGGTAATAGTGTAGTGTTAGAGATACTGCCATGTCAAGTGCTTCTACTTGAGTATGAAGTGAGGTGATATAAGATGCAGGACCCTATGCAGACTACTCAGAATCAAGATGTTACCTGGGGGTGCAGGAATACAATAACTCAAACCAGGAGTGTAGCCATCATTTCAGAAATGAGGGGGACAGAAATGTCAAATGTAATAATACTTTTTCTTTCTTACTTTTAATTGGCTAAGAAATCAATCAATACACTGCTGGACAATAACCAATAATTTGTATTCAGTAATATTTTTCTTAGAATTTCCTAATGACAATTTTATGATTTGTTTATTTACTACAAACCCATTTTTTTTCTATTTTTATCACAGAATAAGGCAGAATAGTTTATATACTGTAATAAATGCAATGTCAGTTAGCACTGCATTTTTCATATACTTTATTTATTACCTGGAGATAACTTGAAAAACACAAATAAACCATATATTGTGGCAGTCGTGTGCTTAATGTCTTTTTATTCAGTAAACGTCAGCTGACTTGCTGCCTTGCTGCCTTTTTAGGCAATGACTTTGCAGGCAGCGTTTGCGCAAGAAGGCACTTCACACAACTGATTTCAAACATGCTTCTGAGGCAGTATAATGGTTTAATGATCTACAACAAAATAGAACAAGCTTTGGTGATAACTAAACAAATGTTTAATTACTATAATACTGATTTATCTCTAGAAATAACATCGAAAGTGCAAAAAGTTGGTCAGAAACATACATTTACACACAAACTGACCTCCAAACGCAACTTTCGGATGCCATCTTTATTTTTTTAGCTCAACTATCACAGAATGGAAGGCACAGGATTGTAGGATATCAAAAGCAGCGAAGGATACATTTATGCTGCCTTCAAAACTCGACCAGTTGAAGGTATCTTAGGAAGCGTGAAGTGAAGTTAATTTTGGATTCGAACGTGCCTTGATGCCTTCCTACCTTGAAATGTGTCCTTCGAAGGCAGCATTTTCCAGTTTTCAGAAGCAGCCAGCGATAGCTGGATGCTTTTGTCCATATTGGGGATTTCCTGTCATGTCATACTGTAAGTTATTACTTCTATGAGTCCGTCTTGAACTTTCTGCGCAAAAGCGTCCGGCTCATTCTGGATACGTATAAAACATCAGGTCACGCACAGCCTATCCTGTCTCTTTGATTTTAAATGTAGATTTATTCACACCGACCCTTGAAAACCTCTATGTGAACACACTTGCCTGAAAAAAGTGCAGGGGACACGTCCATGCTTATTCTACACCCATGACTCAATCTACACATGTGGTCAGAATTGTTGGTACCCTTGGTAAATATGATCAAAGGCGGCTGTGAAAATAAATCTGCATTGTTAATCCTTTTGATCTTTTATTTTTAAAAATCACAAAAATCTAACCTTTCATTGGAGAATAAGAATTTAAAATGTGGGGAAATATAATTTATGAAATAGGCCTAACATAATTGTTGGTACCCTTGGTAAATATGATCAAAGGCGGCTGTGAAAATAAATCTGCATTGTTAATCCTTTTGATCTTTTATTTTTAAAAATCACAAAAATCTAACCTTTCATTGAAGAATAAGAATTTAAAATGGGGGGAAATATAATTTATGAAATAGGCCTAACATTTTTTTCTCAAATACACGTTGGACACACTTACTGGTACCTCTAGAAATTCTTATGAGTAAAATATATCTGAAATATATTCCCATTCATATTCACAATTTCGAGCACACCAGGGTGATTATGAACATGAAATTATCCAGCCATGGCTTCCTTTTTCACAGAAATATAAATAGGAGGGAAAACAAAGGACAAATTCCAAATTCCAAATTAATCACCCATCACAATGAGAAAAACCAAAGGAAAAACCAAACAAAGTTCCAATCAACAGAAAATGTTATGAATCTGCCTGGAAGAGGACCGACAGCCATATCACCCTTTTGGCGAATGGAGGGATAATAAGAATTTAAAATGGGGGGGAAATATCATTATGACATAAATTTTTTTCTCAAATACACGTTGGACACACTTACTGGTACCTCTAGAAATTCTTATGAGTAAAATATATCTGAAATATATTCCCATTCATATTCACAATTTCGAGCACACCAGGGTGATTATGAACATGAAATTATCCAGCCATGGCTTCCTTTTTCACAGAAATATAAATAGGAGGGAAAACAAAGGCCAAATTCCAAATTCCAAATTAATCACCCATCACAATGAGAAAAACCAAAGGAAAAACCAAACGAAGTTCCAATCAACAGAAAATGTTATGAATCTGCCTGGAAGAGGACCGACAGCCATATCACCCTTTTGGCGAATGGAGGTTTCAAAAAGTATTGAATAAAAGGATACCATTAATTGTGTCTAATGTGTATTAGAGAAAAACATTTATTTCATAAGGATATTTCCCCCCATTTTAAATTCTTATTCTCCAATGAAAGGTTAGATTTTTGTGATTTTTTAAATAAAAGATCGAAAGGATTTACAATGCAGATTTATTTTCATAGCCTTCTTTGTTCATATTTACCAAGGGTACCAACAATTCTGACCATGTGTGTATATCTATCTATAGGTACTTTCTACTTCAATGCTTTTCTTAAACATGTAATCTAGATTTGCAAATACCCTTGAAGCCACAGGTATTAAGTACAAAACTGTAAGGCCTACGTTTTTTTCTCTCTGTGAGGCATTATAAAAGAAAATATTTTCATGGTGTGAAATACCTTTAGGGTATTCGCTGAGGGGTTAAATACATACAAATTAAATACAAAAAAATACATCTACAGCTTTATGTAGCGAAAATTACTTGAGTCTTTCTCATAGATTGCAATTGCAGCACCAAGTTCAGGAGCAGAAAAACACAGTCGCATTAATGTGTATATATGTAAACCATAGAAGCCCTCCAGGCAGATACACAGCAGGGACCATGTCCACCATAGTCACAGACTAATTGTGTGATTGGACAGGCATGAGTGTTGGGGGAGCATTGGGGAACACTGACAGAACGCTAAGCCCAGGGCATAAATCTAAGGTTCTGCTCTGAGAGCTTGTGACAGCACTGGCCCACATATCAGCTCCGAGCCCATCAGTCTGAATAATAATCCACAGGGGCTCTTCAGAGGGAGGAGGGGGTTCATCCCGCACCCCCAGCAGGGGACTTCAGGTTTATATAAACTTTGTCTTGATACATTTCAAATAACAGAGGATAGCTGGGTAATAACAGTGGCAGGAGTCTCTGTGTACGAATGTAGAGCTAGAAATTAATTCTAAAAAAGGACATGTCGACTGTGATCGCACACTGAGGGATACAAACCATAAACATATCTCTCCTAATCCAACAACAGAAACAGGGTCTCAGACAACCTTCCAGCCAGGACAGGTTAGAGGCCAATAGGGTGTGTTCTAAAATCCCAGAGCCTTAATGTTCCCCCTCTGCATTAACCTGGAGAGGAACAAACAGAGGCTGGTAAAGTGGATGGGGTGGATGGAAGGAGGTCTCCACTGTAAAGGCTTTCTTTCAGACAAGGACAGTGCTGAAGAAGAGGATAATGAGGTATAGAGGAAGATAAAAGATCAGGAGTGTCTAATCCCACTTCTGGAGGACCACCTTCCTGCAAAGTTTAGCTCCAAAACAGGGTCTCAGATACCTTTCCATCTGGGACAAGTTAGAGGCCAGGGGCTATCTCCCAAATCACCACAGCCTTAATGTTCCCCAATACAACCTGGGGATCAAAAAAATAAGACGGTGAGATGGTTGGTTGGCAGGAGGTCTTCATTTTAATAGCGACATTAGTGGAAGGGAGATGGTGAAGGGATGGGTTAACATACACGCTTTTACAACAATATATTTTGGTTGGTTCTTTTCGACAAGTTCACTGATGAAGAAGAGGAGAATGAAGTGTGGAGGAAGAAAGAAGATGATGAATGTTCAGTCCCAGTCCTGGAAGTTTTGGTTAATCCTGAAGACCTTAGTTAACTGGTTCAGGTATGTTTAGTTAGGGTCAGAGCAAAACTCTGCAGGAAGGTTGCCCTCCAGGAGCAGAACTGGACACCCCTGACGAAGATGCAGGAGGGACAATTGAGCAACTGGAGGAACATATTGATAGAAGGATTAGCTGCCTCACAACCCCCTGAGATAGAGCAGAAAATCACAGCATTCTCTAGGGCTCACACAACAAGACTGATGTCCATCTTGTTTGTCATTCTTCTATCCCCATTTTTCTCTTCTCACTGCAATACAAATCATAAAGATAGGCCTTAGGCATAGCCCTGTTGTTTGCCATAAGGAGATGACTGATCTGACAAATTACTTTTTTTTTATACATCACCTTTTCCCGTTCTCTAATCTATGAGCTACCCTTTCACAGATTCACTAAAGAGTGAGTTCTGTCTTTCAATCTTAATTTAATGGTATGACTCTTCACCAGGGTCATTTTAAACGTCAATAATATCAGTCCCAGTCCTGGAAGTTTTGGTTAATCCTGAAGACCTTAGTTAACTGGTTCAGGTATGTTTAGTTAGGGTCAGAGCAAAACTCTGCAGGAAGGTTGCCCTCCAGGAGCAGAACTGGACACCCCTGACGAAGATGCAGGAGGGACAATTGAGCAACTGGAGGAACATATTGATAGAAGGATTAGCTGCCTCACAACCCCCTGAGATAGAGCAGAAAATCACAGCATTCTCTAGGGCTCACACAACAAGACTGATGTCCATCTTGTTTGTCATTCTTCTATCCCCATTTTTCTCTTCTCACTGCAATACAAATCATAAAGATAGGCCTTAGGCATAGCCCTGTTGTTTGCCATAAGGAGATGACTGATCTGACAAATTACTTTTTTTTTTATACATCACCTTTTCCCGTTCTCTAATCTATGAGCTACCCTTTCACAGATTCACTAAAGAGTGAGTTCTGTCTTTCAATCTTAATTTAATGGTATGACTCTTCACCAGGTTCATTTTAAACGTCAATAATATGGAGAGACTTGCCAGACTTGCTAATCTGTCTACAATAGATGGATGGTTCCAGCAAGTGATGCGAGATACAACACAAGGACCCATTGTGACACTCAGTAGGCCAAGTTTTTTGCTAAAACAAATTTTAGTGTTAGCCACCACCAACAGATGGGCTCAACTGAGGGTTTAATTGCAACAAGAGTCCAGATCAGACAGCGTTCGACTTGGCTGGATGCTTTAGTTGTAAACCAAGCTCCAGGTTGGTTGTAAAAGCTCCAAATGATTATTGCTCAGTAGTCCAAAACTGATCAGACACTGATATTAATGTTCAGCTGCACTCACAGTGACATTTAAACATCTGGCATGCTTATGTCAAAGACCCATGATCTCATCAATCAATGGGATGCTCATTTTTGATCTAATGTAATTTATTCAAAAAAACTTAAAAATACTACAACAATGAAAAAAAAAGTTTGGCATAATCTTTTACTATTATTTCTTAGAAAAATAATAATAATACTTTAAAAACTGTGTCCAAAGAATCAAAGTCATGCGGTGCAACCAACAAGCAGAAACATAAAACAGCAAATGTTATCACAGAGAGGACTCCTGCAGACCCTTGTGACTGTGCGTCAAGGTCAATATGTCTCTTATTGACAAGGCAAGGTTGTAAAATGTCACGTCATGTGGTGTGACTCCTCAAAACAAAATGACATCTATGAATTAATAATTCATGATATTTGTGAAATGTTTGTGTATGTATGCGTATATCATGGTAGCACCTTAAGGGTACATATTACTTCTCAAAGGTACTAACATGCACCTTTTTTTGTCCCCAGTGACAAGCTGTTATACAACTCTGAGTGTAGATTTTAAACAATTTTCCTTTTCTTCATTGTGGACTCTCTTATATATTATTCACCCACATGTCATGTTCAGACCTACATGCAAATATCTACACAACAATAACGGCCCACAGCACAATGGCTTTAGCCCGCAATAGTTCACTAAGTGAAGAGCTCCTGTTGTGGTATTCAAAGGTTTTTGACAAGAATCTAAAGAACATCAAAGCATTCTATACACGTCAGTAATGTCACTAGTGAGCAGATTGCCAATGGAGACTCAGTATGTCTGTCAAGTCTTCATTGCCTCCAGACCTTGTGTCCTCACACTCCCTGAGGATGACTCATCTTTTGGCTCTGACCATCAGACAGGACTGGCTGGGTAGAGGCTGCCTGTGCCCCAGACATGTGCCACTTCGTCTGGCCCTCTTTTCCACATCACCAGGCAGGGATTAGCTCTGCTGAATGAGGCCACCCCTGCTCCCCACGAAACAGGGAAAGAGGGGGTTGGCTCTTTCCCTTTGCTAAAACAAGACTTTTTTTTTCTGGCAAGTGAACCTTTGCAGAAGGCAAGGAGACTCTTTTGGTTTAATTTGGGTATATGGGTTTCTCCCATAGGTAACGATGATAGTGGAGCGAGCAGAAGCTCTGGGCCTGTCAATGAGATGGCAATGAGGAGGCAGAGGGCACCTCTACAGCCAGAAAATTATATTTTCAAATGTAAAGAAAAAAAAAAAGAGTATAGCCAGGTCATATGGGAACGACAAAGTGCTTACTCTCAGAGCAAACATGAACTCAGCCAACTAATGTAGTGCACCCTTATCTATACTGGTGGGGGGGAATCCCTAGTGGAGTTCAGTGCTGTCTATTTATTATTTCCAGAATGACCAAGGTCTGTACCCCAGCTGTCAAGCATATGTAGTCTTTTAAAATGGACTGTTCTGTGTTAACTGCTTGCAGTGTAAATACAATCTCAGCTGATTTACACATAACATACTGTTCTCTAAATTTCATAAATTTGAAAGGAGTTGCTTTAGTGAAAAATGTCACAACATATTCTCTCTCAATGAGAACAAGTTTATCCCAAAGAGCAACATCTATAGCATAATGATGATTACTAAAAAAAATCTAATAAAAGAGAAAAAAATAAACATGGAGAAAAGTGCAAAAATATAGGTTACGGTGAGACACCTACGATTAATTTAAACAGGGCCACTTTTTGGAGGATTATAAAGCAGGAATGTGAAGGTTATAATGTCATTAAACACCTTAATTCTCTATTATTTGAGTGGTAAAGCTGTTCATTTTTATGGAATATAACTTTTTTAATAGTTGTTTTAGGGTTTATGGCATTATGTTGTCATTGAAACGTAATTATAGGCCATGTTTACACCTGGTATTAAATGCTTTTTGGTCGATTGCATCACAAGTAGATGAGGAAGACATTCCCGTTCACACCTTGTGTTTTAATCCATCTCTTTTGTCCACTTTCGACCACTTCTGTCCTTATTTCTTTGAGGGAACCGTCAATAGGTGGATCCCGCTGTTTTCATCAGAACTCCAGTGGGAGGGTTAAATATTGATGCGGACTAATATTACGTCAGATTTTTGCTGCTTGTGGAGTGACCGCAAATGCTGTAGAAAGTTGTGTACATGTATATGTATGGGCTTTTCAGCTATTTCAATCCAGTGAATGAAATAAGCTCACACAACTGTCATATGCTCGCTTACGTTTAATAAAGACCAATGGCTGGAATATTGATGTATATATCTGCTGTTTTTCAAAATAAACTTTCTGCTTCAGCCTGGCAAAGTTTATACTTGTCTGTTTATACTTGTGAGCTTCCCAACAACACATCCCTGATTACATGTTCAGTCAGTAGGCAGAGAGTAGGCGGTCTTTAGTGTCTGATTGAACGCATTTGACCACATGAGCCTCCACATTATGAGCAATCCGATCGAATGCGTTTTCTACTAACTCTAGAAGTGGCCGAAAGTGGACAAGTGCAAAACGTTTTACACCCCATTCACACCTGTCTCTACCGTTGTGTCCACTTGTGATCGGATCAACCAAAATACATTTTAATACCAGGTGTATATATAACTATAGTTATACAGATTAGTCTATTTTACTTTCATTGTAATTGCCTCACTGTAACCGATATGTTTGCTTTTAACAAGGGATACGTGGAAATGTACTTTTGTGGTAATCAACATTATGCCCAATGATTACGATTGAGATTTCGATTGAAAACTTGTACTGATCCTGGAATACTGCTTTAAGAATGTCAACAAATAAAATAGAGTGAGCGCTAAGTGTAATTTTTGCACTGTTATGCAGAGACTGCATGTACTTCTTTCATTCCCATAATTTCAGTGGCTGTTGCTCATTACTGCCCTCTGGCTTGCTGGACACAGTGTGCATAACGGATTGCTTTAAGAATGTCAACAAATAAAATAGAGTGAGCGCTAAGTGTCATTTTTGCACTGTTATGCAGAGACTGCATGTACTTCTTTCATTCCCATAATTTCAGTGGCTGTTGCTCATTACTGCCCTCTGGCTTGCTGGACACAGTGTGCATAACGGATAACTTGTCAACTAGATTTAAAACATGTGTGAAACGTGTTATAGCATTAATATCGACTAAACAGAGTTGGGCAGACTAATGTTTACACTGCCGTTCAAAAATTTGGGATCAGTAAGATTTGTAATGATTTTTAAAGAAGTCTCTTCTGCTCATCAAGGCTGCCTTTATTTGATTGGAAATACAGAAAAAACTGTAATATTGTGAAATATTATTGCAATTTAAAATAATGGTTTTCTGTTTTAATATATTTAACATTTTCCTTTCTCTTTGTAGTGCTACAATCTGTTTGTGCATAGATAAGATCCCTAA
>NW_015505384.1:1376099-1387202 GCF_001515645.1 Sinocyclocheilus grahami
TAAGTTATATTTACAACACTGTTCCAGAACAGTTCAACCCAAATATTCAGATGTGTGCCGTGCATTTAATGGAGGACTGTTTCCTGAACCTGCAGAGTAGCCTACAATGCATCTGTGCACAAAGGCTGTTTCTATAAAGTGGAGCTGTTCCAATTTTTCAAGGACAGTCTGGCGTTTCTGACTCACAGCCTGAAAGTACGTTTTTCATATTTAAAGAATTTGCCACTGACGATTCAAACGTGAATTTTGAGCAGTGTAGAGTAGCGCTTGTTGATTGTCGTTTCTCCGATCACAAATGCAGACATGGTTTTATGTTTACGCGGTACACAACCCAACGCGTAAAAAGACAGTATAAGTCATTATAATCCGTAGTTATGTCCCCACTGGACGCAACAAATGCCTCGTTTGTAAAGGGTTTTAATGTTTTTGTCTCGTCGCTCCGGCTGGGACACGCCATCAGAGTGTGGTAAGGGGTGTAACATTTTCGTCACACGCTTGAGGTATTCAGCCAATCACAATGCACTGGATAGCTGGCCAATCAGAGCACACCTCGCTTTTCAGACCGATGAGCTTTGTAAAAATCGACACGTTTCAGAAAGGCGGGGCATAGAGGAGCAACAATAATGTACAGTATGTGTCCAATTATGTGTTTTTTTAAACCTTAAACCGCATAAACACATTGTATTACACCAAATACACAACATAATGTTCTTTTTAGCAGCATCATATGACCCCTTTAAAATATAATTTATTCCTATGATGCAAAGCTGAATTTTCAGTATCATTACTCCAGTCTTCAGTGTCACATGATCCCTCAGAAATCATTCTAATATGATGATTTATTGCAGTTTTGCTGCTTAATATTTTTTTGGAACCTATGCTACTTTTTTCAGGATTCTTTGATGAATAAAAAGTTAAAAAGAACAGCAATTATTCAAATTATTTACACAACCATTCAAAAGTTTGGGGTCAGTATTTAATTTTTGACTCTCTTTCTTTCTTTCTTTCTTTCTTTCTTTCTTTCTTTCTTTCTTTCTTTCTTTCTTTCTTTCTTTCTTTCTTTCTTTCTTTCTTTCTTTCGAAATAAATGAATGCTTTTATTCAGCAAGGATGTGTTAAATTGATTAAAAAAGTGATAATACAGACTTATATTGTTAGAAAAGACTAATATTGTAAATAAATGCTGTTCTTTTTAACTTTATTCATCAAAGAATTTTGAAAAAAGTATCACAGGTTCCAAAAAAAATGTTAAGCAGCAAAACTGCAATAAATCAACATATTAGAAAGATTTCTGAAGGATCATGTGACACTGAAGACTGGAGTAATGATGCTGATGAAAATTCTGCTTTGCATCACAGGAATAAATTATACTTTAAAGTATATTAAAATAGAAAACCATTATTTTAAATTGCAATAATATTTCACAATATTACTGTTTTTTCCCTTTTTTTACTGTATTTCTGATCAAATAAATGCAGCCTTGATGAGCAGAAGAGACTACTTTAAAAACATTACAAATCTTACTGATCCCAAACTTTTGAACGGCAGTGTACATGATTGTGTACTGTGTGTACAGTGTACTATGATCTAGTCGCAGACTTAAAAACATAAAAGGCCATTTTGTTTGTTAGACTAAAACATGGGCTTCAAAGTCATAAATTAGCAAAACAAGATCACTCATGTACTTAGTCACAGTCGGACAACACGGCTGCTCCTCCTCAGGTCAAATGACTGAGTAAGTGACTGTCTCAGCGTCTCTGAAGCAAAGGCACTTATCTACTCCTTGTTATATAAACCATAAAGAGAGGTCAGCTGAGGATGTATGCACTAAAGAGGACAATGTATACAAGGATTAGACAGATATATGCACTCTAATGTGAGGGGGTAATGAGATATAGCAAGTGGGAGGGGTTAGAGTAAAGGTTGAAGCTGGTGTGGGGTGGAGGGCATTTGGCCGTGTGCCACACTGTCTCTTCACATGCGGTGCTAAGAGGACGGTGTGTGCTGCTAATCCATCAACAATTCTTGGGGAGAGAAGAGAGGGAGAGACGGAGGAGGTGTTGTAGATAAAGAGCCGAGGAGGAGGAGAGGAAAGCGGGGGCTTCAAAAGAAATCATTGACTGCTATTGATCTCGCAGATGACACAAATGTGTACTGCGTGTGTGTGGATTGTGGTTGTTTTTCTACAGTACACTTTGTGTGTCTACAGTACACTTTATCTACATGGAAAATAAATAAATTAAAGATGAAGTGCATAATTATTTGTGTCAAAAGCATCAGCAAATGCAAAAATAATGGTTTTTGAACAGTTTTTTTAAACAATTACTTCATCTTCCATTGGTTCGTAAAACAGATAGCCCCGCCCCCAAACTCAAGCTATTGGTCAAAGTGATGTTGCTGTGTCAGGCTAGTTGGATGTTCAAAAAAAAACAGGGCATTGACCTATAGGCCTGTTCACACCAAGCTGAATGTGTGGTGTGAAAATTTGTGTGGTAACTGTAGATAAAGAGCCGAGGAGGAGGAGAGGAAAGCGGGGGCTTCAAAAGAAATCATTGACTGCTATTGATCTCGCAGATGACACAAGTGTGTACTGCGTGTGTGTGGATTGTGGTTGTTTTTCTACAGTACACTTTGTGTGTCTACAGTACACTTTATCTACATGGAAAATAAATAAATTAAAGATGAAGTGCGTAATTATTTGTGTCAAAAGCATCAGCAAATGCAAAAATAATGGTTTTTGAACAGTTTTTTTAAACAATTACTTCATCTTCCATTGGTTCGTAAAACAGATAGCCCCGCCTCCAAACTCAAGCTATTGGTCAAAGTGATGTTGCTGTGTCAGGCTAGTTGGATGTTCAAAAAAAAACAGGGCATTGACCTATAGGCCTGTTCACACCAAGCTGAATGTGTGGTGTGAAAATTTGTGTGGTAATATTTTAATTTAATTTTTTTTGACCAACATGGGCATTCACATGCTGTCAATATAACATGTTTATTTATTTGCACATTTGCGTTGCTGTGATCACGACTTAAAAATGGCACACTTATAGTTTTGTATTAAGCTGGAATAGGAAAACATTTGAACACCAAAAACATTACATTTAAGCAGTGCAAAGAGTGAGAGGTGACAAATGTCAAATTTCAATAATCTCAATACAGATCCTGCTCAATTTAGTAGCACAATCTATGTGTGCTGGATTTCTAGAGTATTTTCTGCAATTATCTGAAAACCACGTAGTGTCATGAATTAGCAAAGCAAAATTGCTTTTGTATTTAGTCAGACTAGAGTTAGTCAGACTACACGGGTTGGCCTAACATTTGCTACTTAGCACGACACTTTTGGTGCCTCAAATGGAAGTATTTTCAAATCACTTCAAATCAAATTAGAGCCATATCTCAACTGATGACACACATGGACTGAGCCACATATCAAGACCACTCTGAAGTAATGAATGAAACAAAGCCAAACACATGGAGGACTGAAAGAGGAAATAGATGATGAATAGGAGATATGCTTGCTGTGGTTCGGTTTAATATGAAGACATACTTCCAGCTTTTATGTCTGAGTGAAGGTCAGCATCTCTTCATGCATTTCTAACTCTCCTTTCAGCGGCACACAATCAAGTCAGTATATGAAAAACACAAATCACAGTCATTTGCTTTTATCCATGGTTGTGAGGACGAGCTGTGTGTGGTTCTTACAAACTCGACAGCAGAATCCCACCCTGCTAAATCTGTAATCTGAAATACGTTCTGCATTAAAGCCATTGACATTTGCCTCCAAGGAGTCAGACCCTCTTCCTTCACGCACTGTTTGCCCGTGCCAGATGCGCAGGGAGTCTGGGACTGACTGCCCCGTGTCTCCTCTGGCCTGATTCAAACTCCTCTCCCTCAGAGCTAAGGGGGCTTTATGGAGCACGAAAAACAAATGCGCTCTTGAAGACCACCTCCAGATGCTCCCCCTGATACTGAGGGCACATAAGCTACATGTGACCGACATCTGGGGTGACATCATGTAAATTTGACCGCTTTGCTCAATCTGTAATGCAGAGCCCACAACGGCATTGACATATGTCACCATATGGCAAGATGCCTGATGTTGTGAAGGGAAGGAGACATTGGTAGCATTGTTAATTTTCACACAGTTGTTTGCTTTAGTCATCATCGTTTTTGTGTTCAGATGAAAATGACCTTTACATTTAGTCAATACTTTGTCATTCCATATTCATACACAAGGATGCATAATTTAGTGGTTTCAAATTGATTATTGTCCAATATAACTTCTAGTCCTCACTTGAAGTGAATCTTTAAAATCACTACTAGTTTATTAACACTATCCAATGTAATATTTAATAAATATCAAAATGAATATTAATTTTTCATCCTGTATATATTAATGCTGTCATGGCTAAATTCACGTCAGTTTTAATTACATATTTGTATTTATTCCAATTTTAATATCAGCCATTTATTAGTTATCAGCCACACAATGAAAATAATCAATCAGTTATCAGTTAGTCAATTCCAGTTTATGGTATTGACCAGGATTTTATTATTAGTACATCCTTAACAATTTTATTCTACAAAAAAATTAATTGCCATTTTGCAAAAATTGGTGTCATATACAGTACAGCAGTGGTTCTCAGCCAGGGGCTCAGCAAACATCTATTGGGGCCTCAAGATTAATTAAAATAATTTAAATTATATAAAAAAACTAGCATTAAAATAAGCCAAAACAACTACAAATTATGATATTTCTTCTATTTCTTTAAATTATTGTTTAATTTCTAAAAATGTAAAAAATCATTAAAATATTATTTATTTTATTTTATTTTTTCTCTGCAAAACAATGGGTCTTGAAAAACCTGGATACAAGTGCCATTTTAATAGTGTGATTTCTAGACCTGTAAAAGTAATGTAAATAATAATAATAATAATAATAAATCTCCATGTGCAATTCTATTCATTTTATGATTTTTTTTTCTCTAGAAATGCCAAACTCCAAAAATATTAACAATATATTTTTTAAACTCCTTATTAACCCTTTTTTTATTTTTTTTATTTTTTTTAGTGCATTGTTAATATCTGGTCGTTTTTTGTTTGTTTGTTTTTTTCATCATAAACAGTATGTTTAAACATTGTTGAACTATAATGTATATTGCATAGTTGAAACCTTTAGTCAACATAAATATTTATCGTAAATTGTGTCGACAAGATAACACTAATAGGTAGCGACACAGCTAACGCTAACTTCCACAGTTTTTGTTCGTATATAAAGGCCGTTAAAAAAAAAATTGTATACAGAAATGGAAAGATGTCCACAATAGGAACACAAGGTGCACAATGAAGAGGAGAGGAAATTTTCAGGCCACTAAGTTTGCTTTCTCTGAGCTTTCAGAATTCCTCTGTAGTAGCGTTAGCGCCTCTCCTTCTATTGAAATATGGACATTGATATATTGGAGGGCTGCCTTTAGAAGTTCATTGCCAAACAGGGTACTAATGAGGGGACCAGCGCCTGAAGCACCGCATGCTTTGTGCAGATCTAGAGGATGAAAACATATTCACGTGTCAATCTCACGCTGATTTAATAAAACTCACAGGAGATGGCTCATTGTTAGCGCCGAGCCCTACATAGAGTACCACGGCCACTCACGCACCGCTGTTTCTCTCCATTTCCCTTTCTCTCTGTCTCTTTTAGACCTGCTTTTATGTCTACGCTGTTTTTACAGTCTATCTCGCTCTTTGTCTCTCCTGAGGAAAGAGGAAGCAATCAGAGGTCTTTTATTAGACCTGGAGGCTATAGGGAAGGGGTGTGGTATGATTTTCCTCATTTCTGTCATAGAAGAGCTCAGCGCCTCAGAAACACAAAGCACCAGAAAACAGCACAGCGGGGTCTGCCTGCAGCAAATGAATAAATAAAGGCACATGAGAGAAGTTCAGTCACTAGAGTTGTCCAGGTATCAGTGACTAGGGCTGAATGCCACACTTACAACATCCAAATAAACAAACAAACAGAGACTTTAAAGCCAATGTGAAATTGTTTGCCACCCAAGCTACTTTGGTAATGTGATGCATTTGTGAAGGAAATAGTATGTTCCCTGACAACAACATATCTATTAGGAGTTGATTTGATGGTGAAAAGTATACATTACATGCAAAATTCCACATGTGAATTCGCTAAATCAGTGCCTAAATAGCTATTTGACTGTTGGCTAACATTATTCAACATAACAAGGAATTCAGAGGAAGCATTTTGATTAAAGATTACAAACATGTCAGGATTGATTTCATGTTGACATTGAAGAAAATAAAGAAAATGCTACAAAAATGACACAATGTCCACGCTACTTCTTTCATCTCTTTTACAGGGCATCAGATTAACATATAATGTTTTTATGTTGACATGTATGTCCTTGGTAAATACTTTCTTATCAGACTGACTTAAGGTGCACGTACTGTATGTGTTAAAGGGCCATCAGTGAAACAAGCAGCTAAAATGTCAAGTGCCTTGAAACCTAACCAAGGTTTCAAGTTCTATGAAAGACTCAAACATTTCTGAAATGTGAAGAGTGTAGCAAGGGGTTTTTGTACTTGAATGATGTGACCTTTGACCGAGATGAAGTTGCTGATAGACATCTGGGAGTTAAAGGAGCTCAGTCATGTTGAGGTTATACCTAAGAATACACTTACATCAGGTACAAAATGTATAGACCGGTTTTCTGTAAAGTAAGAACAGTCAAAAATGTGAAAATAAATACAGATTATGATACAGACAATACGGATTATGTAATCAATCAATTATATAATACAATCGCTAGTCACATACATTTTTCAAATTTACAGTTTACACTATAATATCCAAGTTACTTTATTTCTAATAAATAACAATAATACATAATTAACTTTAACTATAATAAATAACCTTTCTGTTTATTTAATTTATTGACATACAAATACATTTTCCACAAAAATCTGCCCACAAAAAAAATTGAAAATTTGTGGAAATTTTGCAAATGTAACAATCTAATTAGCTATTTTTTATAATGTGTATTCAACTGGTTTACAGTAGAATGGTAAAGGACTGAGTACAGATATCTGTGGAACACCAGATGTACGAGGGGCGAGGAGAGAGTGCCCTTCTCGTGACTTGGCATTATCAGGTAAACAAGACAAAATAAAGTAAAAGTACAGATCCAGAAATACTATCTCAATTTGGAAATTGTGTAACTGTGTGAGAGTAGAGAGTAAATCAGTTTGGAGTTGAGTGAGGGCATTCTGGCTAAAGTAAGCACTTAATTTAGAGTGGCCAGGTTCCAGCCTGATTAATAGAGGTCAAGCAGATTGTTCTCAGAAAGAAAGTTATACATACCAGACTCAAACATTTTTGACATAAAAGGGAAGAGGGAGAGCAGCCAGTCATCTTCATCTGGTATGTCTCAAGTGTGGAGTGGAGTCAGGTCAGCCGGTAGATTGTGTCAAGGTTCTGAGTGACTGAAGGTTCTTGAAATGATGAACTCCTCAGCCAAGTGGGATGATATCAGAGGGAGAGAGCAAGATCAATGAGACGAAGATGTTCCTCTGAAATCACCACCGGCTGAGATTTGAAATTTTCATGATCACGTAATGAACAAATCTGACCAGGAAATAAACATTTTGACCTAAAGCTCTGTTGTGATATTGTGATATACTGTCCACCCTCAATGGACTCCTGCAGATAGATATCCTTATCTTTGTTTAACATGATATTGACTACTGCAGAGAGACTCATAGTCTGGTCAAATCTTAACATGACAGCTTTGAGGAGGAGGTGTCTGCCTCTAAAGAACAAGTTTGCTAAATAATTGTGGATAATTGGCTGTCAGGTGTGGGAGATGCATTTTAAATGGGCTAAAAGACTACTTAGAAAGAGACATAACACTTAGCTGATTTCCTCTGACAAATAGAGGCCATGCAACAATAAAGATGCACACTGGTTAACTGACTGAAAACTAGTTGTTTATACCAGGGAGCGCTGTTAATTAAAAGGCAAATGAAGACAATAGAGAATGGCCTGATTAACGATGTACTTCACTGACACACTCCCACATCATTTGTGTTGCACAAGCAAGTGGAAAACAACACAATAGTTTAAAAAGGGGCATACAATAAATTAATGTTAAAATATTAATAATATATGTATTATTCATGATTACAGCATGTTTATAGTAATTGATTATTATGTGTGATCTTCTACATCAATGAACCAGCTAGTGAAAAATCAACCAAAAATGTAATGTAAATAAATTGTTTTTTATTCAAAATATATAAATAACCAAATAAATAACTATACAAACGAACTGAAAACTAGTTGTTTATACCAGGGAGCGCTGTTAATTAAAAGGCAAATGAAGACAATAGAGAATGGCCTGATTAACGATGTACTTCACTGACACACTCCCACATCATTTGTGTTGCACAAGCAAGTGGAAAACAACACAATAGTTTAAAAAGGGGCATACAATAAATTAATGTTAAAATATTAATAATATATGTATTATTCATGATTACAGCATGTTTATAGTAATTGATTATTATGTGTGATCTTCTACATCAATGAACTACCAGCTAGTGAAAAATCAACCAAAAATGTAATGTAAATAAATTGTTTTTTATTCAAAATATATAAATAACCAAATAAATAACTATACAAACGAATGAATGAATGAATGAATGAATGAAGTGGATTGGTAACACTTAATTTTAAGGACTAATTCTCACTATTAACTAGTTGCTTCTTAAAATGCAAATTACTAGCATATTAGCTGTTTATTAGTACTTATAAAGCACATATTAATTATTATATTAATGTTCTGCATGACCATGTTTTAGATCCCTTAATCCTACACCATGCCTAAACTTAACAACTACCTTACTAACTATTAATAAGAAGCAAATTAGAGGTCTGCGCGGGACTGTTTTTTTAGTCCCGCTCCCGCAAGGTTCTATTCCGCACCCACCCGCTCCCGCTATATTCACTCTTTGTTCACCCGCTGTCCGCTTAGAATAATTTTCTTCCCGACCCGACCGTTCCCGCTAAATTTAGATCTCGTTTCCAGAATCTCACATTTAAATTTCTGCTACTGAAAGAAAGAGAGAGAGGCTGACAAATAAAAGTGTAGGCCTAGTCTGCACAAAATTGTAAGTTATTTTATTCGTCTAGTCAAGAGTCTTGAATTTATTGACTTTGACTTGAATTTATATTAATTATCTTAAGACACAAAATGTGTTTAATATTTTAAACAGACAAACACACACACCTCTCATATGCCCCCTCCTAAACAGACTCTAAAGCACTTCACTCAACCGCCGTACTCAGACTACTGTGTTTTTTGTAACACAGTATCAAAAAAAAGTGTCAGAGAAAATAAAAATGTTTAACAAATGTTTTATTTCTTATTTGTATTCGTCTTGTCAGGATACAATTCGTTTAACATTGACAACAAAATAGGGAAAAAGTGTGGCAGAGAGAAAATAAAAATAAAAATGTAGGTTGCTATTATCCTATAAGCTATTTTTATTCGTCTTGTCAAAATACAAACCCGATTCCAAAAAAGTTGGGACACTGTACAAATTGTGAATAAAAACAGAATGCAATGATGTGGAAGTTTAAAATTTCAATATTTTATTGGCCATGTTTACCACTGTGTGGCATCCCCTCTTCTTTTTATAACAGTCTGCAAACGTCTGGGGACTGAGGAGACAAGTTGCTCAAGTTTAGGAATAGGAATGTTGTCCCATTATTGTCTAATACAGGCTTCTAGTTGCTCAACTGTCTTAGGTCTTGTTTGTCACATCTTCCTCTTTATGATGCGACAAATGTTTTCTATGGGTGAAAGATCTGAACTGCAGGCTGGCCATTTCAGTACCCGGATCCTTCTTCTACGCAGCCATGATGTTGTAATTGCTGCAGTATGTGGTCTGGCATTGTCATGTTGGAAAATGCAAGGTCTTCCCTGAAAGAGACGACGTCTGGATGGGAGCATATGTTGTTCTAGAACTTGGATATACCTTTCAGCATTGATGGTGCCTTTCCAGATGTGTAAGCTGCCCATGCCACACGCACTCATGCAACCCCATACCATCAGAGATGCAGGCTTCTGAACTGAGCGCTGATAACAACTTGGGTTGTCCTTGTCCTCTTTAGTCCGGATGACATGGCGTCCCAGTTTTCCAAAAAGAACTTCAAATTTTGATTCGTCTGACCACAGAACAGTTTGCCACTTTGCCACAGTCCATTTTAAATGAGCCTTGGCCCAGAGAAAACACCTGCGCTTCTGGATCATGTTTAGATATGGCTTATTTTTTTACCTATAGAGTTTTAGCCGGCAACGGCGAATGGCACAGTGGATTGTGTTCACCGACAATGTTTTCTGGAAGTATTCCTGAGCCCATGTTGTGATTTCCATTACAGTAGCATTCCTGTATGTGATGCAGTGCCGTCTAAGGGCCCGAAGATCACGGGCATCCAGTATGGTTTTCCGGCCTTGACCCTTACGCACAGAGATTGTTCCAGATTCTCTGAATCTTTGGATGATATTATGCACTGTAGATGATGATAACTTCAAACTCTTTGCAATTTTTCTCTGAGAAACTCCTTTCTGATATTGCTCCACTATTTTTCGCCGCAGCATTGGGGGAATTGGTGATCCTCTGCCCATCTTGACTTCTGAGAGACACTGCCACTCTGAGAGGCTCTTTTTATACCCAATCATGTTGCCAATTGACCTAATAAGTTGCAAATTGGTCCTCCAGCTGTTCCTTATATGTACATTTAACTTTTCCGGCCTCTTATTGCTACCTGTCCCAACTTTTTTGGAATGTGTAGCTCTCATGAAATCCAAAATGAGCCAATATTTGGCATGACATTTCAAAATGTCTCACTTTCAACATTTGATATGTTATCTATATTCTATTGTGAATAAAATATAAGTTTATGAGATTTGTAAATTATTCCATTCCTTTTTTACTAACAATTTGTACAGTGTCCCAACTTTTATGGAATTGGGTTTGTAAAATAACTGAACATAAACATAGGAGCTTGATAAAATAACCATTTTAGAAGAA